>NC_064640.1:819830817-820133847 GCF_023864345.2 Schistocerca serialis cubense
ACCCGCGTGTCGCCACTATCAGTGATTGCAGACCGAGCGCCGCCACACGGCAGGTCTAGTCTAGAGAGACTCCCTAGCACTCGCCCCAGTTGTACAGCCGACTTTGCTAGCGGTGGTTCACTGTCTACATACGCTCTCATTTGCCGAGACGACAGTTTAGCATATCCTTCAGCTACGTCATTTGCTACGACCTAGCATGGCGCCATATTCAGTTACTATTCTGAACAGATAATATTGTGACTCATGTACCGTCAAGAGCGACGTTCATCGTTAATGGATTAAAGTTAAGTATCAAACTAATTACGTCCGCTTTCGGAATTCTATTTTCTTGTCATGGTCCAGACCTCACGTCTGTATAGTTCTTCCCTCCTCACGCCAGCCTGCGTGAGCTAAAACGCGTGCATTTCGGCCTCCTCTAGTAACACGGTGTTGGCTCTTCAGCCAACACAACAGTAATCCTCACGGATTTCTGTACCTTGCGTATATTCATTCTTAAGAACTTCATCAGCATCTTATCTTCTTCGTTATTACGGAATGATTATTCTGCAATACTCATCATTCCATCTTCTGCTCAACACTTGTCCATGACTATGTTATCTTCCCTAACCATTGCAGTTCGCGATCTTTGCACGGCGTGATTTAATTGACGACTAAACCTTTTTCCTTTGTCGGCAGCACACGAGCTCTGCGCGGCTCATTTTAATAATCTCTCTCTTTCCATTTCACCTTTTGTTTCCCCAAAATTTTGGGTCGTTTCAACGCTACATTTTTCGCCATTACATTGCCTTAAACGGTTATAGAGATAATCCATCTCTAAACGCCTTAACTACAAGCGAAAAATTTCCCACTCGCCCTGTGACGTCACACTCAGCTTGTACAGCTACTGACACGGGTGTTTCCGCTTCTGCTCGCTGCTGGCTGTCGTCACTCGCTGGAGAAGCGCTCTTGTTCTTAGCCGACCATGAATCATACTTCTGACCATCTGTTGCAGAAGTCGCATTGTCTCGCACGTTAGTAACACGGTACTGGTGTGCTTTAATATTTCTGTCTATTCCCACCACTATTCCTTCGTCCGTCAGGCCCCTATCACCACTATTCCTTCGTCCGTCAGGCCCCTATCATTTGTGGATCTTAGTTTTCTGCTTCACATTTACATAATCATTACGCCATACGTTTCCCTTAGTGCGTTTATTTGACCTAAGCCTGCCTCTGTCTCTTCCCTTTTGCACCATTTATACTCTGTACCTGTTATCATGTTTGTGATTGTTGTGTCTATGGTTCCTAAGCCGCCTGGAGTGGCCGCGCGGTTAGAGGCGTCATTTCACGAATCTGGTGGCCACTCCTGCCAGAGGTTCGAGTCCTCCCTCGGGCATGTGTGTGTGTGTGTGTGTGTGTGTGTGTGTGTGTTGTTATCTTTAGCATAAGTTATTTTAAATTACTTTATGTAGTGTGTAAGTCTAGGGACCGATGACATCATCAGTTTGGTCCCATACGAATTCACACGTATTTGAACATTTATGGTTCCCATTGTATTCGTTAAGCCGGAAGTTATTATTTTCAAGCCACTTGTCGATCACATTTTCTAAGAGCGATGAAAAGGATTTTTGGTTGACCCACATAATTTTTTAAGTCTTCCGGTATTTTTTTCCAAACTTCTCAAATTATATCGGAACACGACCTTCGATTCCGTAAATAAGTCAGTTTCCTATACCGTGACCCACAGAATTGTTCCCTTGTCATTTAACCTTTTCCTTCCAACATCTTCACGATAATAAATTCGCTCCAATGACTGTTTCGTATTTGTTTGGACCAATATTCATCCAAAAACTTGTGCCTAAACTTACCGAATATTGTTTCTTCAGCACTTAGTTTGATCCCCCTCCGTTTAGCAGTGCTATTTACTTTTTCCTGATCCATGACATTATCTTTATTGTAGGCAATCCTGTCTACCACATATATAGTTGCAGTGTTGATTTTTCCTTTGAAAATAACGGAATTTTCTGTGAATACCCAAATTTTTGCTGTTACACTTCTCTTCACATTCTTGTATTCTTTCATTTAATAATTTCTCAGATTTGCGAGCAATAGTTCTCGTTTGCCTCCAGCAATTGCCCTTCTTACAAGCTAAATTTTGTCCTGAACATAAGTTTCTACAATAGGATGACATTTTCTTGAACTTTCTCTATTTCAATATCAAATCTTTCCTTAATATCATTGATTTCTCCTGCATGCTATTACAATTTTGAATTAGGTAGTCAGTCTCTATTTTCACGTTTTTCATTTCATTAGTTTTGATATCTGATTTGTTGCCTACATTTTCGAGGTTCTGGTTAACTTTATCTCCTTGTTTGTTCATATATTTTTGTACAGTTTTCTTGTTTTTTACACTCCCTCGTGGGTAGAAGGACGATGAAGATGTGCGATTTTAGATATGATGTATTGCGAGCTCTGTGTATCATATGCGTGCGTGAATAACATTATACTGAACAACAGTATCAAGTATTTTTTTATTTATTGAAGTGAAGAGAAGAACATATAAGGAGGATTGTCTTGTTGCGACAAACTCCGGTGTTTTCGGAGTCCACCGCCTGCAGCTACAATTAACATGTAAGCGAAGTCCGATGGCCAAAAGATACAGATAAGCACTGAACATTTTAATAACGCAATCGCATTATATTCTACAAAAATGTGTCTTCATGCGCATAGTCGATAATATTTAAGTGTCAGCGTGCGAACTATTCAACAAAACAGAATCGATATGATGACCCACTTCATGAAATGCTGCAAAGAGCTTTGGAGTTTAATCGAGGACTGGTGATCAGGAACTTTACACCCCCCCCCCCCCTCCCTGTCAAATACTGCAGCAAAAATTTCATCCACCACCAGGATTCGAACCAGCTTATTTCCGAGTCGAAAGACAGCGCACAGGAGTGCACCAGCGAAATTGGCTAAGGAGGTGGGTAATTGCCATATTCAACTGTGAGAGTGTACTGGTCCTCGACAGTCTGCCTTTCTTCCCCTCCTGATAACACATGGGCGACCAAATAAAATCTTTTGTAACGCGTTAAATATCGTGAATATTTACGACCGATTATACGTTTGTAGCAGACATGTGCCACTCTCAGTAAATTCTCTCCTCTCTTCAGCATGAACTACCTTAGCACGCCTCGAATCTGCTCGGAATCAAACACGCCTTCAATTTGCCGCAGAGATTTACTGTGAACATTGAGAGCGATTTGTGGGGAGAACTGGGAGGGTTGTGTCTCGGTAGAAAATGTCGAATAAAGCTGCCATTAATGTTTGAATATGCATTAGTTTTAGAGAAACCGACATGCAAGACCAATGTAGCCGTGTACGTTCGAAAAAAAGATGAGAGAGAGAGAGAGAGAGAGAGCAGGGGAGAGGGCGGGTAAAGTCATCGTTTAATGTCGTCTTCCTTCTTTTTTTTTACGCTGTCGTTTGTTTTCATCTATTTTGCCAGCTTCGAGACGTGAGGTTTCAATCCTAACCATGTTACAGATTATGATGAAATTTAGTTGCAAGACTACAAGACATTTTTAATTTGTACGACGTAATCCTTGTATCGTTTGATTTCACATGAGCGTAGTATGTATTCAGTATCGACACCTTAAAAACTCATGGCTGTGCCCAACACGTAGCTTAAACCCAAGACCTTTGCTTCATAACTGGATGCAATCTCTACATTACATACTCCCACACTAAGTAGCCTCCTTCACCACTCAGAAAGAACTTCGTACAAATGGACTTCTATAAACAAAATATCGTTTACGGTGTTATTTCGGAAACCTACGAGAGCAAACACAGTTAATAGGTGTCAACCTCCAGAAAAAAAAAAAAAATTAAGTAGTCGTATACCTTAACAAAGCCTGGTTATACGGACTCGTTAAACAAAGAATGGTGCCAACAGTTGTGCTTGGGGAGGAACTGCTATCCCGTGAACCGGCAGAAGTATCTAAAAAGTGATCCTGTTCTATCATTGCTCTGCTATCGGCTCGTTACAGCCCAGTGATGCTCCCTGTCTCGCGGGGTGGGAGGTGTCGAAGGGACGACGAGAACGATCAATACCTCCCATATGGCTCGCCTCGGCCGGTGGGGTGAGCGTGGGTGGAGCAGGTGTCTGTCTCCATGGTTACGGCCGGTGCAGACGGCGCCGGCGAAGGGGTGGAGTCCGCAGCCAGCAGCAGCCGCGGCCAGACGACTTGCTCGCGCCGCTCTTCAGGTAAGCCACACCCGCAGCCCAGAAGTCTACCCGACAGAACGCACTTCTGAAATTCAATTCTAATTCATCTTTGCGTCGCTTCAGGTCGTTTCTTTCGTGGTAATATAGTTGCTAAAGATCTTAGGTAGACTTCCTATTTGGTGCATAAAAGTAGGCTGACTTCTAACTTGCAGCAGCAAAACCGTGATACGGTCTTAGTTTACCGTAGAAGCAAGGAGCAAATTCGACTGAACTTGACAGACACTTTAAGAATGTATTGCAACTCGTGAAAGCTAAAACAAAATAGTCAGCAAGGAAATCATATTGAATGGATGATGTCTTCACTTTCGTTACACAAAAAGTAACTCAAAAATAATTTTTGGGTAGTTATTCACTTCGAAGTCTTAATCGAACCGTCACAGCGGAAAAGTGACCAATTCGCTGATTTATTAAGATCACGAAAGAGCTATTTATCTACACAGCTACATGATTTTTTTGTAAATAACTCGCCATTTGCTTGACCGAAGGTTTCCTAGTTGAGGAAAATGCTGTCTCTCTTATAATAAATAACATATATTTACAAACTGCGCTGTCTTGTGACGTGAATTTCGTAGGTTGGAGTCTCTCCTTGCCCTAAATGTGAGTTTTTGTGGGTTTTAAAATTGCCACTACTGGATGAGTCATTCAGACTGACAGAAAGTTATCGCGGAAATGATTTCAGGTACACTTAAACAACGAATATGACATTATACAAGTAAATAATCAAGATTATAAGGTAATGAATACTGTTCATGATAAGTGTATCAAAAGGTGTGCTGTCTGCATGGCCAAGTTGCGAAAAGTCAGTTTAAGTTTAGAAGCTACTATGTGAAAATAAAAAAGAGAGAAGCCAAAGCCATTTGACTCGCCGTGTATCAAAATGTGTCATTTTAGAAAAATTTTTGAGTTTACGACTTGAAAACTTTCAGATTATATTTCTGTTGAACGTTCCTCTTGTTTGTGCTGTTAAGTAATTTATGCAAAATGAGCTGTAAATTCTCAAAATTAATCATTTTCATTCATAGTGTAATGCGCTTCACACGAGGTACACAGTGTCAGGAGCTTTCTTGTCGCATAGGAGAATGACTAGAGTGATATATAGAAAAATAAGGTCGCTGTTAGAGATTTTTTTCATTTCTTGTAAAAGTAACTCTCTTCCCGAAGAAATGCAAACAGTAAACACTTCATATAATAAATCCTTGTTTAAAGCAAAAACAGAAAACAATATATCTGTTATCACTCTGCTTCTTAACAATTGCAAACAGCTAACACTTCATATACTAATTACTGGCCGCGCGGTTTAGGACGCCATGTCGCGGATTGCGCGACCCCTCCCGCCGGAATTTCGAGTCCTCCCTCGGGCATGGGTGTGTATGTTCTTCTTAGCATAAGTTAGTTTAAGTAGTGTCTAAGTCTAGGGGCCGATGACCTCAGCAGTTTGGTCCCTTAGGAATTCACGCATATTTGAACATTAGTTACTGATTCGAGTACAAAAAAAGTGATTTGTTACTTATGGGACTCACTGCTGAAGCCAGCGATAGTGAGAACGATTTCATCAATTAAACATTTTAATTACAGTGAATACTGAGTACAAGAAACAATTATTGTTGTTCATACTAGTTCGCATCTGTTAGCTCAGTTTATATTCCATGGCAGCGTAACACATGATGCGTTAAAGTTTTTCCTAGTTACTACTAGGTTCTCACTAAACCCGAAATGGATTTTAGGGTGCATAACATATAGATATAGATTCACATAACAGATTACAGTTGATATGGTGTAAAATGAACTTCCAAATAAGCAAACAGGACGCAAGATAGATCGGAAGTTAAGGAGAACAATTTGTGAAATCTCAGACGCTGTAGCTATCGTTAAGTCAAAAGTTTGAAGATTCTTGTGTAGAATCAGCAAAGAACTTCTATCTACAGGGCTATTACAAATGATTGAAGCGATTTCGTAAATTCACTGTAGCTCCATTCATTGACATATGGTCACGACACACTACAGATACGTAGAAAAACTCATGAAGTTTTGTTCGACTGAAGCCGCACTTCAGGTTTCTGCCGCCAGAACGCTCGAGAGCGCAGTGAGACAACATGGCGACAGGAGCCGAGAAAGCGAATGTCGTGCTTGAAATGCACTCACATCAGTCAGTCATAACAGTGCAAAGATACTTCAGGACGAAGTTCAACAAAGATCCACCAACTGCTAACTCCATTCAGCGATGGTACGCGCAGATTAAAGCTTCTGGATGCCTCTGTAAGGGGAAATCAACGGGTCGGCCTGCAATGAGCGAAGAAACGGTTGAACGCATGCGGGCAAGTTTCACGCGTAGCCCGCGGAAGTCGACGGATAAAGCAAGCAGGAAACTAAACGTACCACATCCTACGGTTTGGAAAATCTTACGGAAAAGGCTAAAGCAGAAGCCTTACCGTTTACAATTGCTACAAGCCCTGACACCCAATGACAAAGTCAAACGCTTTGAATTTTCGGCGCGGTTGCAACAGCTCATGGAAGAGGATGCGTTCAGTGCGAAACTTGTTTTCAGTGATGAAGCAACATTTTTTCTTAATGGTGAAGTGAACAGACACAATGTGCGAATCTGGGCGGTAGAGAATCCTCACGCATTCGTGCAGCAAATTCGCAATTCACCAAAAGTTAACGTGTTTAGTGCAATCCGACGGTTTAAAGTTTACGGCCCCTTTTTCATCTGCGAAAAAAACGTTACAGGACACGCGTATCTGGACATGCTGGAAAATTGGCTCATGCCACAACTGGAGACCGACAGCGCCGACTTCATCTTTCAACAGGATGGTGCTCCACCGCACTTCCATCATGATGCTCGGCATTTCTTAAACAGGAGATTGGAAAACCGATGGATCGGTCGTGGTGGAGATCATGATCAGCAATTCATGTCATGGTCTCCACGCTCTCCCGACTTAACCCCATGCGATTTCTTTCAGTTGGGTTATGTGAAAGATTCAGTGTTTAAACCTCCTCTACCAAGAAACGTGCCAGAACTGCGAGCTCGCATCAACGATGCTTTCGAAGTCATTGATGGGGACATGCTGCGCCCAGTGTGGGAGGAACTTGATTATCGGCTTGACGTCTGCCGAATCACTAAAGGGGCACATATCGAACATTTGTGAATGCCTAAAAAAACTTTTTGAGTTTTTGTATGTGTGTGCAAAGCATTGTGAAAATATCTCAAATAATAAAATTATTGTAGAGCTGTGAAATCGCTTCAATCATTTTTAATAACCCTGTAATTTCGGGTGTATCGAAGTTTTTCAGCTAAAGACTTGCAGATAAATGTTGCTGGTATAATCTATCTGATCTAAAGTATTATTTGTAAACGTGATGGAATGTGTCCGCCCATCGCTTTTGTAACAGGTTCAACTTAGCTGAGGACACTTTTCAGTGAAGCGATTGCAGGGGATGGCAGCCTTTTCTTCCGCAAGGTCCAAAACTTGAGAAGGTAGTGATGCCAGGCAATGGGGCCTGGAGCAAAGTCAACGTTTTAACTCATACCATTGATGTTCCATTGACTTCAGGTCCGAACTCTGGGCAGCACAGTCCATTTCAGGAAGGTTGTTGTCCACAAACCATCGCCTCACAGATGCTGCTTTATGACAGGTTGGATTGTCACGCTGACGCCAATAATCATCGTCTCGGAACGGTTCCAATACCATACGCAGTACGCATTGCTGTTAAAAGTGCTCATATCCTTCCGCATTTACGGTTTTCTTAGGCCCAATAAGGAGACCAATCCCATAACCACGAAAAACAGCCCCACACCGTAACACCACAATCTCCGTACTTTTCTGATCGCACTACACATGCTGGCAGGTAACTTTCTGTGGACGCTCGCGAACTCAAACCCTCTCATCGGATTGTCACATACAGCGTGATTCATGACATCAATTACTGATTTCCCGCCATCCTCCCGCTGATTGCATCCGTTTTTTATAACTACCTTCCATAATGCTTAACGATCACTTGCGACAGTGCATTAGGTCTGTCTTATCTTGGTTTAGTTGTGGTTGTTCCTTCACGTTTCTACTTCACAGTCAATCGACTTGGACAGGTTTAACAGGGATCAAATGTCCCTGGTTGATTTGTTACTCAGGTGACATTCAATGAGTAGTCGATGTTCGAAGGCACTGAGCTCTCCAGACCAATCCATTCTGCTGTCAGTGCTTTTCAACTGACAATACAATACTCCCCGCCTCCTTTTACAACCTAAGACAAAAAAAACGACAGTCCATGAAGGAATTATCCGACTGGGACGGGAATCAGCAGGGTTTGCCAAGTATGAAGACCAGCAGAAGAAAGTCTCGCCGTGTTAGCTTGCTGAAATGTAAGCCCAGGATCACTTGCCATGATGGGCATCAAAACGGGGCGTAGAAAACCATCTACTTACATCTGTGCTGTAGGGGTGCCACGGGTGATAACTGAAGGAGTCCTGCTATGAAAAGGAAATGACTCCAGAGCATCGTTCCTGGTTGTCAGGCTGTTAGGAAGGTGACAGTCATATAGGTATCCCACTGCTGTCTGGAGTCATCAAAGCTCAGTTCGAAGCGGGACTCATCACTGAAGACAATTCCACTCAGTCAATGAGATTACAGGCCGAAGACATGTCTCGAGACGCCACGGACGGATGTGAGATACCAAACACACTTTCGCCCACCGTGCTGTCCGACAACGATGAGTGACGCTCTGGTGTGCCATTCTTTTCACAGCATGACATCTTCGGTTGTTACCTGCGACACTCTTACAGCACAGCGGTCCGTCGACGATATAGTGTACCATATTTTGTTGCCCTTCATGGCAAGCGATCCTGGGCTTACTATTCAGCAAGCTAATGCCCACCCACAGACGGCGAGAGGTTCTGCTGCCTGTCTTCATGCTTGCCAAACCTTACCACTGCCAGCAAGGACGCCAGATCTCTCCACAGTTAAGAAAGTTGGTGGCATAACGGGCAAGGCCTTCCAACCAGTTCGGGATTTTGCCGCTCTAACGCACCAATTGGACATAATATGAGACGATATCCCTCAGGAGGGCATCCAGCAATTCTAATGCCAATACGAATAACTGCTTGCATAAGGCCCAGATATGGACCAACACGTTACTGATTTGCTCAGTTTCTGAAGTTCTTCCTCTTGAATAAGTCGTCCAACTTTTTTGAAATAGTAATCATTTGTATGTCAGTACGTGAGCTATCTTACTTCCAGCGATTTCCGTCGCATTTTCTTAGAGTTTGTGTTGGTTAGTCCTCCTCTCGTGGCATCTAGTGGTCAGTACCACATAACATAGGTGTCTCCGGATACTTTTGATCTGAAATGTGTAATATGGAGCATTTACATGTTTAGCAGTGTATCCATACCGGCAGTTAGAGGAATGCCATTAATACGATTAACTGACGTTCAAGGCGTAAGCCTGTTGAAAAAATATAGTAAGACTATTCTGTTTCTATTTTGTAAATGAGTTTTCTGCTTTGAGTTCGTGTCACTAGTGGCGATGTCTGTGGTGTTATCTACTTCCTACAGACATGATGATAAAAACGGACAAGAATCAGCAGTGCACATGAACAGCAGCGACGCTACAGACTATACCGGCCGCGCGTGGTAGATTACGTCACTTCACCATTTCATGTCCCTTGGCAGCTCAAGAAGATAGTTCCAATAAACTACACAATGACAGTTCTGAATCAACATAATGGTTTTCATAGCTTGTATTTTTTTTTTTTAACGGGGGAAACTCTTTCTCAATGCTGTGTTTAGGAAACCACAATGTACAACCACCTGTATTATTGAGGCAGAGGTAAGGTAGCTTTCTCAGTATCTTGCCTCCACTCGTGAGAGGGGCAATGCGGCTTGTGAACACCGTTCGGTTTGTCAACGTGGCTCGAAGGATTACACAACGCTTAAGTTCATGCGCTCATTGCCACTTCGCGGAAGGCAGATGGTCATAAACTGGTGTTCATCGCATCTACATCACTCTATAGTTACACCACTGTCCTGAGGCTCAAAATATTAAAATTCTGCCTCTTAGTGATCACTGACGACAACTACATACAAATTGCGATTTAAACAACACGAAATCGTCTCCACACAATCTGTTTTGCCCTAAACGTCCTTTACGAGAAATAGTACAAGCACCCCAACACGAAGTAGTTGGCCAAGAGAACATCTCGAATGAAAACTGGAATAATGACGTAGAGTTCTCTTGACCGACGGGTACGGTATTTGTCTGGCACCTGGTGACCGTCAGTGAAGACTGTGGTGGTGGATAGGTATCAATGTCTGTCCCTCAGGTTCAGCATGGAGGTGGCTCAGTCGTGTTCTGGGCGGTAAGATGTACGGATGTCGGAAGCCACTCATCGCTATCGAGGCTAATTTGAAGGATACCATTTGAAACTTGCAGCGTGTCTTCGCAAGAAGCCTCCTCTCGCACTGAATAGTGTCATAAGAGTGTCTATGAATGGGACATGGTTGAGCAGTAACATCTATGCACATTGTGGACAGTATTTCAAGGAGGACATACTCATGTTACAATGATTGGGGCGGATCAAAATGATACTGAAGTTTCACCCAGCAACAGACTGATTTCACCGAAGTGCACTTTCGAATGAACTTTTCGTAGTTTCAAAGGGCTTGTGTTTTCATTCCATAATAAACAAATAAACCAGCTACAGGTGGCATACACCCAGATTTAATGCCCGGTTTCGTCCGTCAAAAGCGATCAGCTGTGGGAAACGATTGTCTGATGATGCTACAATCTGGCTGCCGAAATCGGTTATAAAACCAAATTTTAGGTGACTTGTTACAGTTTTATCTGTATACCATTTATAACAGCCGATGTGCCCGCGACAAGCCATACGTGCATTTACTACATTTTGAATCTCTGTTTACCTGGAATCTAAGCACACAGACGCTTTCAGATATGAAAGGCAGTGCACACCACCCTTGGGGCAGTTCATCCGCCTGCAGTAAAAAGTTTTCAGATGAGCAGTACAAGCACTCATCAGTCATCCTCACGACATGTACTGATAGAAATGGAAACTATTACAGCCTGAGGCATCAGTCAGATATTTCTCAGAGTAGCACTTGCAACCTACGTCCTCAGTTATTTGCTGGATGTATTCCAATCTCTGTCTTCCTCATCAGTTCTTGTCCTCTACCGCTCCCTCTAGTACCATGGAAGTCACTCCTTGATGTCTTAACAGATCTCCTATCATCCTGTCCCTTCTCCTTGTCAGTCTTTTCCACATATTCCTTTCCTCTCCGATTCTGTGCAGAACCTCCTCATTCCTTATCTTATTAGTCCACCTAATTTTCAACATTCGTATGTAGTACCAAATCTCAAATGCTTCGATTCCCTTCTGTTCCGGTTTTCCCGCAGTCCAGTTTTCACTACCATACAACGCTGTGCTCCAGACGTACATTTTCAGAAATTCCTTAGTCAAATAAACGCCTATATTTGATACTAGTAGAATTCTCTTGGCCAGGAGTGCCTTTTTGCCGGTACTAGTGTGTTCTTGACGTAGTCCTTGCTCCGTTCGTCATTGGTTATTTAGCGGCCTAGGATGTAGAATTCCTTAACTTCACCTACTTCGTGACCATCAATCCTGATGTTAAGTTTCTCGCTGTTCTCATTTCTGCTACTTCTCATTACTTCCGTCTTTCTTCGGTTTACTCTCAATCCATATTTTGTACTCATTAGACTGTTCATTCAGTCAGTAGATCATGTAATTCTTCTTCACTTTTACTCAGTATAGTAATGTCATCAACGAATCGTATCATTGATATCCTTTCATCTTTAATTTTAATCCCACTCATGAATCTTTCTTCTCATTTCCATCATTGCTTCTTCGATGTACAGATTGAGCAGTAGGGACAAAAGACTACGTCCCTGTCTTAATCCGAGCACTTCGTTCTTGGTCTCGTTCTCTTGGCTCTTGTACATATTTTATATTACCCATCTCTACCTATAGCTTACACCTATTTTTCTCAGAATTTCTAACAGCTTGCACCATTTTACACGCCGAACGCTTTTTCCAGGTCTACAAATCGTTTGAACGTTTCTTGATTTTTCTTTAGTCATGCTTCCATCATCAACCGCAACATGAGAATTGCCTCTCTGGTTCCTTTACCGTTCCTAAAGCCAAACTGATCGTCATCTAACACATCTCCAATTTTCTTTTCCTTTCTTTTCCTCCTTTAAGAGATCGTAAATTATCACCATTAGTATGAGGTGTGACCTCCACGGACGCGAATACACTCTTGTATTCGTTGAGGCATGGAAGCAAACCTCTTCCGATTGTCATCGCGAGCATTTTCTTTCCATGCAAGAAACACATGCTGTGTCGATTCCTGAAGATTACTGTCTAGAGGCTGGTATGAGAGTATATTCCTTCCCATTGCATCCCATTCACTCTGCAAGAGCGACTTAACAGAAGACCACGCAGACCATTTGGGGATCCATACGTTTTTCGAGATATTTATCGAGCGAACTGCAATTTGGGGTATTGCATTATCCTGCTGGAATATGCCATATGGTACCCTGGTCATAACGGGTATGCCAACTGGGTATACATTCTTGCCACCAACTGGCGAACATGTAACCTCCCTTCAATTATTACAAAATCACTCCTGCTGTCATCCAATAGATATCCACAGCCTGGTTTTAGGAGACTGCGGGGTATGGGTCTCGAGAATCGCCATCTCCTGTGGTCTCTCACCAGATCGTCTAAGAACACATTGGCGTCTCACTGACAGACCACAGAAGTGAGAAGCGTCGCTGACCATCACAGAATTTCACTTTATGTCCCATTTGACTCTCGCTCTAGACTACATAAGTCTCGATTGTCTCTGATATGGTTGTCAAGGGTTAGACACTCACAAGAACTAGAGATCTCATTCCAGCTTTTAGTAATCTGTTCCAGACTGCACGTGATGGTATTCTGCCTATAATTAATGCTCTGATTTCAACTGTTGTTATTCGTCTATTCGTCAGAGCCGGTTATACAGTGCTACGATCTTCTCGTTATGTAGTCCGAAAGTAAGCTGAGCGTATCGTCCTGTATGCATGCTGTGTTGTGATCACTACCTGCATCGTTTCAGTAACGTTAGACACACCAAATAGACTTGTTATACTCACAACATACTTCATACGTAAAAAAGCTTTTTGTTCTACACTGAAATTAATGAAATTATGCTCTCATGAAGACAATATGAACTGACTTCACCCCTTAATTTGTCGACTGACAGCACTGCTGGTGAAACAGGGGAGGACGGCTGTTGCTAGCTGTGTAAAGTGGGCTAAGAACCCAGCGGACGAGTATCAACACTCAGTGCAGATGTCCGGGAGTGTGATGCCACCTTAGGCATTGTGTGGCGACAATCGGTAGTACACCGTTTGACCTCCCAGCGGTTCTGGTTTGAGTCCAGCGACTTGCAGGGTGGTGTGGGTGGGCAGCAGAAGACGGATGACGTCTTTATAGTGGCACAAGGAAACAGACGTGATGTTAGCGGTGAGTTGCGGTAGCTTTGGGCTTTGTAGCGACGATACAGAAACTTGTATGTCCGCTGAACTGGCCGACCGCAAGATCTGCAACGCCTGACATTCTCGTCACCTCGGTGGAGGGCGTCGGCCCTTCTAGTCCAGTTGCCATCGGGGGTAAATCGTCTTCTGGAAATCAGAATTGGTATTATTTTTTGGTGTAGTTGCACGCTTATGACGATGTGAAAGTAAGAAGTCGTTCACCTGCGCGAAATAAGACGGACCGTTGGTCGTTGTGAGTATGAAGACATTAATAGTGTAAGAAACTCAATATGAAAGCGCGTCGACTCATTTTGAATGCAGCGTTAACCTAGCACCGCAATGTCCACTAAACCGATCTCTGAGGCTGAAGTCAGACCCAGATCTCCACATTATGCAGACAATATTTCACACCATGAGCTGTCCACTCAGTCACTAGGAACTTAATACCAGCTTAAGTCTGGTGCGACTTCTCAATTATGGCTTTTAACTCAACAATGTTTTCTGTGATGTTTCTTGTCTAACGGCACTGAGAGAGGGCATCATCGTCACCACCACCACCACCATCACCATCACCACCACATGCGTATCCACAATATGTTCTTCTTAACTGTCTGCTATTACATGACGATACTTTGAAATCTGTTACTATACATTGATAAGGAGTGCTAAGCTCCTCGACATGGTCGCATCTCGAGAAATCTCGTGCCCTTGGACGGCTTAGGACTCGGAAAGCTCAATTCATTCACGAGACGTGGAGTGTAGCTGTCTTCTTCTGGTCGGTTGCAGATTAATACGGTAACGATGCTGCAGGGCGCGTTGGTCAATGACAATGTGAGGAGGGACTTTTACCCCAAGACAGCGAGAATGCTCTGTGACTACCATACGCAGAGAGATAGGTAATAAATTAAACAGTATGCTCGAGGTGATAGAAATATGTGGAGCGCTGTCTGGTATACTTTGACGATTTATGTGTTTGAGAATTAACACTGAATGGATGTACTGAACAGTCATCTATCCATGCTCGCACTGATACTCCCAGAGTGGAGAAGGGGTGGTTTAGCTATGATGCTGAAATTAAGGAAACATGCTGTCACATCACTGGCCGGTGTTGAAGTTACTGTTAAACTTCTAAAATTATTCCCGCTATCAGCTGTGATATTTATTATTAGAGTACATCAATGGTGTCTTTTCCATCCCATCCATGCCTTGGTGTGCTGTTGGTTACCACATAATGATTGACTGACAACGATTCTTTGAATTCGGGAATGAGTTTTGTTTATGGGTAACAACTTCTGGGGGTTGCTAGCAGCGAAAAAGTGATAGCGTACATGAGTGCAATATGAGGAATCATTTGAAAGCGAATGCAGAGTCGTCAGCTATTCTGTCAGTGTGAGAGACAAGTCTAAATGTAGAGCTCGTGGATCACCTTCGGACTATAGTTTGGAGACCCACGCCAACGCCACAAAACTCTTCCAGTTTGCTTATGTTGTAATTGTCTTTTATTTAAATTCAACGGATGTGTGGAGTGTTATTCTATCCACCATAAGAATATGGTTTACACTGTGCAAAGTCTATTTTCCTGTGACAGGCCATGGATCAGAACTTCGTGACGTTAGTTTAGAACCTGACAGAGGCCTTGAAGTCCTGGCAGAGAAAAAAGACATGTTTGGCATTGTACAAAAGCGTGTTAGAAAATAATGTTTGAAACATCTAAACAGGACCAGAGAGAAACTTCCTGGCACATTAAAACTGTGTGCCGGACCGAGACTGGAACTCGGGTCCTTTGCCTTTCGCGGGAAGGTAGGAGACGAGGTACTGGCAGAAGTAAAGCTGTGAGGACGGGGCGTGAGTCGTTCTTGGGTAGCTCAGTTGGTAGAGCACTTGCCCGCGAAAGGCAAAGGTCCCGACTTCGAGTCTCGGTCCGGCACACAGTTTTAATCTGCCAGGAAGTTTCATATCAGCGCACACTCCGCTGTAGAGTGAAAACTTCATTCTAGGACCAGAGAGATTTAGTACAGTCTGCGGGATACGATCATTCACATAGAGTATATGTGATCAAACTTTAAGTGGCTTAGTGGCTTCTGCAGCCCCTGTATATTTAATAGGCGGCAGTAGCAGTAGCAGTAGCAGTTTGAGGTGTAAATTCTGTGAGGGACTTGGTAAACCGATAGGAAATCTCGGATGGCTGCACGCTGTGGTATTGTGGGCAGTACTGTGAAATCTCTTTTTCCACGCTGGACCGCACCACAGCTATGTGTCAGTGCGCCCGCATCGGTGCCTAGGTGACTTATAAATGGGATGAGCTTTTGTAGTTGGTAATTTTTCTCTGTTGGGGGGCGTAGAGAATAACGATGATAGCATGTTGGGCAGATTGATTTGAATTGACGCGGATCTGTAGTACTTATATCTAGTTTGGGGACGTACCACACTACGCGCATTTCCACCGAATGGTCAAAACACGCTCCTGTTGCACTAACTCAGGTCGTTCTGTTTCTACACAGGTTGCAAAAGGTGGTGAATATGTCTCTCTCTGACTTCTGCTCAGTTCCGACTTAAATTGGAATCACATGCGGAAAGCTGTAAAAATGGGACCAGTTGCAAGATGCGTAGGGGGTGACTAAAACCAAGTTGAAATTTTACTTTAGCAACTAGGCTCGGGAAAGATGACTCGTTTCGAGATATGGGAGTGCCAGAAATATGACTGAGTAGTGGTTGTAATCATTAAATGAATTGTCAAGCCTATAACTCAGTGGATATATTGCGGAACCTCTGATGTGGCCTCGAGACAGAATGCGCTACAAATACTAAAGAATTATCTAGCTGGGGCGGTGTGATGGAGTCGCAAATACAGCTTACATACTATGTTCCTTAGCCGAATCACTTTCAAAGTTCAGTGGTTCTATAGCAAGGTTGCGTCGTGGGCTGATAATACACATCCCTACGATCACCGTCACAGTATTTGTCCGACAAAAAAAAAAAAAAAAAAAAAATCACCTCATTCAGAGATAATGTCGTACCTCAATTCCTAAAGGGGGTATAGCTTTTAACATGGATACTTGTGTGCACCTGTAAAACCAAGACAGCTTGTGACAGTAATATGTAGTAGTTGTTGCGATCGAGGTTTTTTAACATCTGGTCCTCACACAGCTAATTTTGGGTCAATGTTATTTCACATCGTAGGCAATCAATTATTGACGAAGTATTATGCTTAGTAGTAGTGGTGGGTGCGTGGTATGTTTGCATTTGAGCATCAGATTTATAAAGTATGTGGTTGTGGAAAGGAAATGACTATGTCCACTCTTAGGAGGGTATATATTTGACTTGGAGTACTGTGATAGCAAAGGGAAGAGTATGTCGAGTCATAAGGAAGGTGCAGATATTTCCAGAGCTACAGCCTTCAGCAGGGTTTATTTCCGATACTTCGCTCATTGTCGAATGCCGTTCAATTGAGCCAACGATCGTAACATTTAATTGTAAGTATAATTATAACTAATATATGTGACCGGTTTTACAGAATGATTCCGTGTATGGATGGCTTGTGGTGGTAATGATTCATGTTCCCTGTTAAGGGCCGTCCGAATGCAGAGGTCTGTTGGAGTGTAGGAATGTATTTGAGTTAACTTTGCCCTCGTCTAGACGGCCGAACAGTGAACTAATACTTAGTATGTGTTGGGCGGCTTTCGTGATCAAGTGGAAATTTGAGGAGACTGTATATGGAGGTGTGTTTGCGCTGGACTGTTATTCCCTCCCATGTAAATTGTTCTGTTGACTGCTTCTGCACATTTCGTGCTTTTATTTAGTTGAGGGAAGATCGAGTGTGGTGTGTGCATCTAGCATGTAGAAGACACGTTTGTCTGTTCTCTAGACGTGGGAAAGACCTTAGTTGCCTTGTAAATTATACGGAAGATTTGAAATTTGTTACATCACCGACTTCGGTATTCGAGAGTGCAAATATGAGTTTCTTCTATTTGTTTCTATTACTGAGTGGTTTACAGCATGCTGCACCTCAATAAAGTTTGGAGTTTGCAGAGAAATAATTTCCAGTCTATATCTTGGGAATTATGTTGCTCTAGCGATAGCTAGGGTGCTGCCTAGTTCTTGATATCGAGAAGTACTGCGATAATGGTATAATATTATGAAGAACCATGAGAAAATAAGTGTGTTCTTGTAATCACCGATTCTGGAGATGGAGCAGGTTTGGAGCAGAAACAGTAACGCGTTTGTGCCGAGGGGAAAGGATCTCGAATTTTCAGCAGAGCTCTGATATCGACTTTGGTCCGCTGAGGGTGCTCTGATGTAAAAGGGATGATTTTGTATGGCGCTGAATGTCACGTCTGTAGAAAGAAAGAAAAGGACTGGGGAGCATCGTGACGTATAGCATGTGTGAGTGTAGGCATACCATAATTTTTTCGGGTGTTCTACAGATATAAAAGATAACTGCACTGTTTGTGTAACATGTGTATATATTATGTTGTAAAGTTACTGTGGCTTACATTGTGTAAAATATGTATATATATATTGCACCGTAAAGTTAGTATGGCTCATATTATGGCATGAGTACAGAGGATGACTGTGTCTCCTATTGTAAGAGTTTTTCAGTATTTGACGATAAGAATGGTAGTTTGTATGATATAATTGTCAGTGCAATATGGCGATCTCTGTAAAATAACCGCTGGAAGCCTCACCTGCAGAAGGAAAAAAGGCGGACATTTCTTCGATATCGGCAGTATCAGTAATTCGGCGGGTAAATTCGATAAGAAATAATCATAATGCTCGATTCATTGACGTCCTTTGTGCTGGGATACAGGAGCCTCTACATAGCATTGAGAACGTTTGCGTATGTTGAAAGCAAGAAGGCTATCACGTGAGGTCAACGAGAAAGACTGCACTTGGCGTTACTTTCGTAAACAGGTTCTTTTAGGCTAAAAATTTTCATGCATTCAAGCGGAGACATCAAGTAAGCGAGCGTTAACCATTTCTGGAACACTATACATTTCCCAAAGGGTCGACTTGTCTTATTTTTTACAAAACCATGTGACGTAAGAATAACAGTGAGATCATTTTAGATGGCGAGTCGGCATGCGGGCGTTTCGCGGCGGGGCGAGGTGTGAGCGATGCTGGGGGCAGGTAGGCATGGCTGAACACGTCACGCATGGACCGTTACAAAGCTTAAGGGGGAAGCAGCCTGTGCTGTTCTGTCATCAGCGGTAAAGACAAGTGCTGCCTTGAGGTGTCTCGAGTATGAAACAGTCGTGAACGCGCCTCAGAATTCTGTGACGTTGGTATAACTGTGACTGTATACTCGGAAATAGAGACAAGTTTCCCCTGCATCCGGCGGCGGGTCGCGGCTGTGACGGTACGTGCGGTCCTGAACGGACGTCTGTGTGTGCTTTGATAGCTGACGGCCGCGTCACTTCGCGGGAGCTGTGGCATGCGTTGAATGCATGTCTTGCATTATTTTGGGAGCGGGCCTGGGGGCTGTGCTATGAGCTATTTGGACAGTTTAGGAGTTGATTTCGTGTCTGCACATTTGTGTACTGCATTTTGTAGGGGCAGTTTACAGGTCTGTACTGAAATTATTTCGTTAATTTAGGAGTTTTTTACGTGTCTGCAGACTGTGTATTGTGACCCCAAGCACATCAGGGCTAGTGTTTTGTGTCAGTGTGATAAATGTACTCATTCCCCAAATAAATTGTTTCAAAATAAATAGAGAGCACTCCTTCCTTACTCTATACAGCAGCCCAGCGCAGGCTGAGTCATTTTCGCGCCATTTTCCCTATACAGACAACCATCTGGGATTTGGTCACAGGAGGGATGACAGTACTTTCTGGTGGCAGTAACGTGTACTAGGTCAGCTGGAGTCTAGATCTCATGGTGGAGACACTGCTTGCAAAATAAAGACTTGTGCCCAGAGTCGTTTTCCCGCCATTTCCCTCCAACCATCTTGGATTACATCACAAATCAGACGACAGCGCCCTCTGATGGTGGTATTGAGTACTAGCTCCAGACCTTGTGGTGAACATCCTGTTTGACGCCATTTTGGATAACTGTACTTGCGTCGTCACCTGACTTCACGGTGGTGCTCTCTGGCGGCGATGAAATGTACTAGGTCTGGTGGGCTCTGGACCTCATGGTGAAGACATTGGCTGCCGCCATCTTGGATTGCGTCACAGATGAGAGCGCCCTCTGCTGGTGGCGATGTGTACTAAGGCAGCTGGGCTCTGGACCTCGTGGCAAGCCCATCTGCATGAAATTGGTTAAATAATAAAGACTTATCTCCAAGTCCTTTTTTCCCATGAATACTTGGGAGGAGGTTGCAGTTGAGCGACTGAGGTTAGTACAAGTGTCCTTTCTTTCGCGCCATTTTCTTACCTTAGCAGAGAAACTCCAAGTGACGTTTGTTCACCACCAAAATTCAAACTTGGCCCCAGTTCATAGGAGGAGGTGGCAGTCGGGTGACTTAGGTTAGTGGAGGTAGGCCAAGTGAGCTATCTTCCTGCGAGTTTCTTTCCTTAGTAGAGATAACTGGGGTGTGCTGCATTATCCTGTTGGAATTTGAACTTCCCGCCATTTTTTTCTGGGGGAGGGGGGGGGGTGTGGCGCTTTACTGCCAAAATTCAAACTTGCCACCAAAATCCGCCGTCTTGAATGACGTCATCGCCGCCATCTTAGATGACGTCGTCGCCGCCATCTTAGATAACGGTACTTTGAGGTCGTACACAGGTCGTCCCATTACTCTTGTTACTCAAGGCCGTTTCAGCAAGGCCAGTTCTCCTACCGATTTCCACGGTGTACCTACTGTCTTGAGTGACAACACCTTCTATCTAGCATAACTGACTCCATTGTTGTGTAGTTTCATGTTCTATCTTGATATTTGTTTGCCTCTTCATTGGCTTTTTTAACGGTCATTATCTTGATTTTTCAAGTGTTCATGTTTAGTTATGGTACCTTTAGTGCTAATGCTACACATCACAGCACTTAAGTTAGATCCACATGAAATGTATTCGCAGTTGCGTATATGGACTACCATCAGTTGTATAATGGAATAACGACTATGAAAATTTGCGCTAGACCGGCACTTGAACCCGGTTTTCCTATTATCCCGAGCGGTCGCCTAAAGATTTCGCTATAGGAGCACGACTCACTGCCAGACACAAACTTCCATATGTCGTCAACCATGTGTCTACAACCTGTACTCGTACATCTATTATGTATTTTCCCATACAGGGGAGACATTTTACATGAAAGTGACTTGTCCGGTAACTGCGGATAAATACGATACTGCAGTGCCTGTATTATTCAGAATTACGATATAAAGTTCATTCGGACATGCATGCATGTGTGAAGGAATTTTGCATCGGAATTCGGAATAATACAATCACTGCAATATCGTAAATACCGTATTTCTTAATTCCTTCTCCGAACAACGTCATCTGCAAATCTTATAAATGGATTTTCTGTCCGTTAATTTTACTGCCTTTCGTCTTGTGCTTGAATTTGGTTATGACCTCCACAACGAACATGTTGAATGAGTACGGGGATAGTGTGCAGCCTCGTCTCACTCCCCTTTTAATGGAAGCAGTTTAAGTGAATGGAAATGGTTTTTTTAGTTGTTGTACAGCAGTAGAATGAGTCTTTTGTCCCTCCTGTGTTTGTTATGGTCTTAAGTAGCATTTCCAGTTCGTATTACCGAAGGTTTTCTGTACCTTCTGTTTCTCTGTACCAAAGAATACAATGTGTGTTAACACTTAGTCTTCTTTCGAGATTAGTTTGCGTCGGGCGAGAAAGTTGAGGAACGGCAATGCATCGTCCTTTTCTACCTCTATGTTGAACTGGATTTTAGTGTTAATACCATTGAGGTGTTCCAAGAACTCTTCATGTCTCACGTCCGTGGAGCCAAATGACAAACTTGTCGTCAACGTACCGAAAGGAACAGTTAGGCATTAATGGCGCGGTGTCTAAGGAAATGTCCTCAAAATTCTCCATGAAGACGTTTACATCAACTGGAGCTAACGAGCTACCCATTGCAACGCCGTCCGTCTGATGGTAATACTGGCCGTTGTTCAGAAAATCATAAGACGTAAGAGTGTGCCTAAATACAGGGTAGGGCAAATAAAACTGGCCAGGGCGAGTGGATACCATTGGACGTCAGTTTGTGGCAGCATTAACGGAGGAGGAAAATACTTGCAGTTACTTCCAAAACGATGGAGCAACTGCCCATAGTGCCGACCGAATCGTGGAGCACATTTACACAGTCTTTACTCTTGACAGAGTCGTTGGCAGATGTCAGTCTGGTCTTGGCCCTAGCTGGCCACTCACGTCACCTGATCTATCAGTGTACTATTACTTTGTGTTGGGAGCTCTCAAGTCTAAAGAGTATCGCAACAACGGCCACAGCCTTAAAGAATTGAAACAGAACGTTTCGGACGAGATTGCAGCAATTTCAGCGTCCCGGTTTCGATCTGCCTTCAGTAGCTTTCTTACCAGGGCCCAAAACTGCCAAACAGACGAATGATTTTCACTTTCAGCTTCTTGCTAAAGTCAGGTTAGTACTGTCTTTCCTTTCCTATGCCGTGTTCCTTTGTACCGAGGAACTGTTCTCCGGGCCACTTTTATTTGCCCCACCCTGTAGCTCGACCACTTCACTTACAAAGCACTGGGATATTAGGTCAAACCAGTCTTTAACAGGCACATTCGTAAACAGCGACACCACATCAGTACTAACCATAATGTCACCCTCACTAAGTCGAAGACGGTTAATTCGTTTGCAGAAATCGGCTGAATCTTTAGTATGATGCTCGAATGTCCCATATGTGTAGCGAGGAGATTGGCCAAATATTGCACCAGCTTGTATGTTATACATGAAATGTACTTGCAGTTGTGAGTATCGATAACCATCAGCTATTTAATGGAATGATCACTATGACAATTTGTGCCCGACCGTGATCTGAATCTGGACTTCCCGCTTATCGCTAACAGTCGCCTTACCATTAGGCAATACGAGCACGACTCACAGCCAGACACCAGTTTCCATATCTCGTCAGCCATGTGTGTACAACCTGTACCTGTACATTTATTATGTGTAGTCCTGTACAGGGGAGACAGTTTACTTGAAAGTCACCTGCCCGATGTCGTCCGAAAAATACGATGTGGCAATTGCGAGTCCTTCGGACGCCGAGTCAACATACTCCCGTATATGGCGATGCCGCGGGCTCAAGCGACGTCACAGCCGGCAGCTGGTGTATACAGAGTGTTACAAAAAGTTACGGCGAAACTTTCAGGAAACATTCCTCGCACACAAAGAAAGAAAATATGTTATATGGACAAGTGTCCGGAAACTTTCCATGTTAGAGCTCATTTTATTACTTGTCTTCAAATCACATTAATCATCTAATGGAAACACACAGCAACAGAACGTACCAGCGCGACTTCAAACACTTTGTTACAGGAAATGTTCAAAATGTCCTCCGTTAGCGAGGATACATGGATCCACCCTCCGTCGCATGGAATCCCTGAAGCTCTGATGCAGCCCTGGAGAATGGCGTATTGTATCACAGCCGTCCACAATACGAGCACGAAGAGTCTCTACATTTGGTACCGGGGTTGCGTAGACAAGAGCTTTCAAATGCCCCCATAAATGAAAGTCAAGAGGGTTGAGGTCAGGAGAGCGTGGAGACCATGTAATTGGTCCGCCTCTACCAATCCACAGGTCACCGAATCTGTTGTTGAGAAGCGTACGAACACTTCGACTGAAATGTGGAGGAGCTCCATCGTGCATGAGCCACATGTTGCGTCGTACTTGTACAGGCACATGTTCTAGCAGCACAGGTAGAGTATCCCGTATGAAATCATGATAACGTGCTCCATTGAGCGTAGGTGGAAGAACATGGGGCCCTATCAAGACATCAGCAACAATGCCTGCCCAAACGTTCACAAAAAATCTGTGTTGATAACGTGATTGCACAACTGCATGCGGATTCTCGTCAGCCCACACATGTTGATTGTAAAAATTTACAATTTGATCACGTTGGAATGAAGCCTCATCCGTAAAGAGAACATTTGCACTTAAACGAGGATTGACACATTGTTGGATGAACCATTCGCAGAAGTGTACCCGTGGAGGCCAATCAACTACTGATAGTGCCTGCACACGCTATACATGGTACGAAAACAACTGGTTCTCCCGTAGCACTCTCCATATAGTGACGTGGTCAACGTTACCTTGTACAGCAGCAACTTCTCTGACGCTGACATTAGGGTTATCGTCAACTGCACGAAGAATTGCCTCGTCCATTGCAGGTGTCCTCGTCGTTCTAGGTCTTCCCCAGTCGCGAGTCATAGGCTGGAATGTTCCGTGCTCCCTGAGACGCCGATCAACTGGTTCGAACGTCTTCCTGTCGGGACACCTTCGTTCTGGAAATCTGTCTCGATACAAACGTACCGCGCCACGGCTATTGCCCCGTGCTAATCCATACATCAAATGGGCATCTGCCAACTCCGCATTTGTAAACATTGCACTGACTGCAAAACCACGTTCGTGATGAACACTAACCCGTTGATGCTACGTACTGATGTGCTTGATGCTAGTACTGTAGAACAATGAGTCGCATGTCAACACAAGCACCGAAGTCAACATTACCTTTCTTCAATTGGGCCAACTGGCGGTGAATCGAGGAAGTACAGTACATACTGACGAAACTAAAATGAGCTCTAACATGGAAATTAAGCGTTTCCGGACACAGGTCCACATAACATCTTTTCTTTATTTGTGTGTGAGGAATGTTTCCTGAAAGTTTGGCCGTACCTTTTCGTGACACCCTGTATAAGGGTCGTACCAGCATCCCACAGGCAGTCATACCACTTGACAATGACCAACAAGTGCTTGGCGGAAAGATCGTGTGATTTTAATTACTTGACGCGGCTGGAAACCCGAGAAATTTTAATTCAATTTTCTTTTTTATCCTGTTATTAATTACATTGAGCAATGTTTTTGATGAATGCGACAACAATATTAGTTTTCTATAGTCAGAACACTCTCTGACGTTTCCTTTCTTCGGTAGGTGACTCCTATTTTCAGCCGTTCGGGCTACCCTTGGGTCTAAGGCGTCTTGTAACGGTTCGCGTGTCTTGCCCCCGTTGGAGGTTCGAGTCCTCCCTCGGGCATAGTTGTGTGTGTTGTCCTTAGCGTAAGTTAGTTTAAGTTAGATTAAGTAGTGCGTAGGCCTAGCGGCCGATGACCTCAGCGGTATGGTCCCATAGTCCTTACGACAAATTTCCCAAATTTTTCCCTTTTTCAGCAAAAGTCTTCCGGAATTTATCCATTGTAATAGCTTCGTACAATGATGTTGTAAAGTTTTTGTTTCACTTTTTCTCCTATTCTCTTCAGAAGTGCTGTTGGGATGTCGTCTGTTCCTGTTGCGTTCTTGTTCTTGAACTGCTGAAGTGCTGGATAAAATTCTTCTGGTATGATTATCGTTCTATTATTATCGTCTTCCACCATATGTTCAGGTTAGAGATAGTTGTAATTTCCAACACCTCCGCATCATAGTACAAGTCTTCAAGATAGACCTTCCAGCGGTATGTCATATCTTCCCTGTCATTAAGTAATTGTCCATTCGTATCTTCTATCGTAGTACTTCCTTGTTGAAGTATGTACTGTAGTGGCTTTATCACGCTATTTGCTTTATTTGTTCTTCCTCCTCTACATCATGCTATGTACTTCGCCTAACTTCCTTCATCCTTTCTTCTTTGTCCCGTTTACATTCTGTCACAATGACATTCAGTACTGTTCTGTATTGCATTTGGCTTTCTTTTGTATGTACCGTCTTACAGTGGTTTCTGTGATATAATAAATCTAGTATATCTTCAGTAATCCAAGGTTTTCTTTTACCCCCTGTCAGCTTGAAATTATATGTACACCAACTACTGGCAAAAATCGTACATCCACCTATATATTTTAATGCACTAACCAATGTATTACCCCAACATTTAGGCAGTTATTACATGTAACAGATATAATCTTAAGACCCCTGCTTTTTAAAGTTTTCTCTCATACAATCACTCCTTCCAGCCTCCCCCTCCCTCTCACTTTCTCTTCCTCTTCCTCTCTCTCTGCCAACAACCTAACTGTGAATTCCAACCAAAATTGTTATTTGTGTATAATTTTTCCACTGTAGTCAACAAAATTATTGTATTTAAAGTTTGTAACAGGCCACCTGATTGAATAAACGAGTATGGAGTTTAAGCTGTATCAACTTGTCAAAATAGGATGTATATGCCACCAGAAATATTTATTCCAACGCATGCATTCGACACCTCAAAACAAACAACTCCAAAAGCCTTTAAAAATTTATTCTGTGATAATGTCGTTACGATGTATATTCTTGTACTTTGTGATAATGTCTTCTGTTCTACAATATATATTCTTTGTACTTTGCGATAATGCTTTCTCTTCTGCTATACGACCCTTGCTCCTAATAGTTTCCAGACGACATATTTGTTTACAAAATATGACAGTATACATGTGATGTGTTATGATAGTGAAAGGAACCTGTGAACACTGTAGGTACTCTACTTTACTTATTTTATTTTTACCGTTAGATATACGATTAAATCTTTACGAAAGAAACCCAAAACCATGTTCTGAAATAGTGTTTTGTTTCTCCACTAGACAGTGCCACAAGTTCCTCCAAAAAATCGTAACACAACACACACACAAGTTTCATACTAACCACCGGATGATGGAGGCTTAAACCTTTGAAACGCGTCGTGGAGATAAATAAACAGTGACTGGTAACAGTAAACTTGTTGTTTCATTTAATTTCAATAACAGTCACGGTAAAGCTTAGCCTAAAATGTTCACATTTAAAGTCTGTTGCTTCTCATCCGCTGAACATGACCAATCCATCTCAGTTGGTGACCAGTAACGGTGGCTTGTATTGTATACATCTTGGCCTCCTCGAGAACCATAGTGTCTGATTCGAAGTCATTTCATTTGGTGTTAATGATGTACCTAAGCGTCTGTTGGTTGAAGTGTTCTAGTTTCTTAAGATCACGACGATATAGTGTCCAGGTTTCGCAGCCATAGAGCAGGTTAGAAAGAACAACTGCTCGATACACCATCAGTTTTGTCGATAATGTCTTTATTCAGGAAGACCCGATGTAGGAGACGTCCAAAAGCAACATGTGCGGCATGCAGTCTGCTTTTCACGTCCTTTTCCGATGAGCAGTTAGTTGATAATATACTCCCTAGATAGAGGATATGCTCTGTTTGTTCCAAAGGTTTGCTGGAAATAGAGATACTGAAATCCGGAAAGGCCGTTCCGGATGCTGATGGTCAGGCAGAACCGTTTATATGCGGTACCGAAATAATTTACAGACAGTTGCGGCTCTGTGGGTTTGTGAGCTGGAGAAACATTGTCGTCAGCGTACTGCAGTTGAGTTGTTTGAGTGAGACTTGTGAACCTTTTAGAGTGCAGTCTGGACTGATTAAATAGCCCTGGGTCAAATCTGTATTTACGTTCTACTCCGCAGTTGTTTACATACGATGTATCGTAAAGCATAGCTCAGACATGTCATCATGGAAAGCTTGGGTCATTTGACCAAAGTGTTCAGGGCAGCCGAAACGTTTTAAGACCTTCCACAATTCTTCTCTGGGCATTGTATCAAAGGCATTTTCTAGATCACAGACCACAAGTAGTAAAGATTTATGTTATGCCCTGTACCTCTTCTGCAGCTGTCATGTAAGTTGATCCTCTGGAGAGGAGAAATCCGTACTGAGATCCAGGAAGTACTGTCTAAGAAAGAGTTTGGAGGTGATTCAATGAAATTAAGAAAATGTTGTACCAGTTACGGAGACCAAGTATATGTCAGGGCAATTGTCACTTATGGTTCCGTCGACTATTTTGAAAATGGTGGCAATTGTGGAGTTTTCATGTCAGCTGCTACTTTACGGGTTTCTCACATTAGAAGAAACAGGGAGAATTGTCTGATTTTTAGAGGAAAGCCACCATTTTGAATGGTATCCAGGGGGTGCTGTCAGGTCTAGATGTATTTCTCGGTTTCATTCCATCTAGAGCCTTGTTGAGTTCATGAGATATCGGTGGGACTGCTATACAAGGTTGCACTGGATGTTGTGGGACATGTCCGAGAAAGTCGGCAGCAGCAGTAGAACTACGGTTTAAAAGTGCTTTGTAAAGCTCTTTCCAGCGGTTTAAGATGTCCTGTGATTGTCAGTGAGGATGGTCATGCTGTTGGCGACTTTCATGATTCCTGATGAGGAACGAACAGGCACATATTTTTTTTTTTTTATTCCAGCATAAAAACTCGGCAAGTCCCCGGCATCTGACAGGCTTTGAAGTTTCTTGGCTTTTTGTTGCCACCAGTGGTTCTTGATTGTTCTTATTTCACTTTGACGTTTCTGCTTGATCTCT
The DNA here is from genome assembly GCF_023864345.2 of Schistocerca serialis cubense. Taxonomy (NCBI): domain Eukaryota; kingdom Metazoa; phylum Arthropoda; class Insecta; order Orthoptera; family Acrididae; genus Schistocerca; species Schistocerca serialis. Next base: position 819,859,054 of record NC_064640.1, read on the forward strand.
TGAAAGTGTGTTTTATTTTCGAGGTAGGATGGATCTTGAGCAATAAATGGGAATATATCCCGCTCTTTGCTTTTGAGGCTCTTAATCACTTCGTTGTTGTCATAAAATCAATCATTTATCTACTTCGCATCAAAACCTTGATTACCTCTGCAGACTTCTTGATGTTGTTTTGAAGTGGACCATTTGTGTTCAACATCTGTTGTGTTAACTGGGGTATTGCTAAGTCGTTCCAAAAGTGTGTCTTGCAAGGGAGAACGAACCGTTTCATTGTGGAGGATGTTGATGTTGAATTTCCTCCTGGAAGGATTTAAGAAGAAGGATCGTTGTTTACGATGGACAAGGATACTCAGATGGCTAACCAGCAGTTTATGTTCGGTCGAGCAACCATCGATGTTTCGAGTTGTTTTTGTGGTCAGGACGACTTTCTTGTCATGCTGACATAGTCACTGAGATGCCAGTGCTTGATGCGTGGATGAAACCATGTTGTCTTATAACGGCTAGGTAAGCGGAAAGCATATTGGTGATACAAAACCCATGCTCACCTCAGAGACCAAGAAGTAGCAGCCCATTTGCAGTGCAGTTTCCTACACTTTGATTACCCATTGTTACCCCAAAAACTCTAGAACTGAAGTCGCCTAGTAACAAGAGTTTATTTGCGGTTGGTATCTTGACGAGAACATTGCTCAGCTGATGGGAGAACTGATTCTTTGTATCCTTCTCTCCGCCTAATGTGGGAGCGTAGGCAGAGACGAGGGTGACGTAGCTGTCTCCAGAAATGAGAATTCGAAGACTCACAACTATTTCATTGACTCGAATAGGGCTTAATCGACGTTATTTCGCTATTTCTGTTTTTACTGCAAATCCTACACCACGGGTACGTGGTTCTCTTGCATCCTTTCCTTTCCAAAATATGGTGTACCCTGAGCTAGCCTGACTAAGGTGTCTTCGCCTGATGGTCTGGTTTCATTTGAGGCAGCAACATCTACATCTAATCTAGCTAGCTCGTGGATGAGAAGAGCTGTTCTTCTTTCTGGTCTGTTTCCATTTAAATCCAGAAGAGTCCTGACATTCCATGTTCCAGTAGTCTTTATCATATTGTTCTTTCTTGGTTTTCGTCTGCAAATTAGGAGTAACCTTCTGGGTGCGGATTCCAAGCCAGGTACAAGTGAAACTACTTATACTTAATCAGCCTTTTCTAGGGCCTTGCCCATTCAGGGAGGGCAGCGGTTATCCTAAATAGGCCTGCCCAGTCGCAGACGAATGACCGGATCCCTGAGTAGTCACATGAGTTCTCAGGAATGCGGGTCCAGACTAGTAGCTTTCAGCCTTACTCACGCCTGCCACCACCGTCTTTATCCCATCGCCACTAGCCTTCAAGGAAGATGGGAGAAGAAACTGCCAATCGCGTGTCTTTGTTTAAGGTACATCTCAACTTACGAGGAACTAACCCGCTCACTGTGATTCTGCAACAATTCATCGCGGCACGTGTGTATGAGACATGTGATTTCAGACACCAGAACTGCAGCGAAGTACCGCGAGCTCTGGGACAGTGGAGCCGCGCGTTTGCAGCCAGTTCTTGTGGCATCACCTCTTCCACCTACGCGACCGTTGGGGAACTCAGGTGTGATATGTTTCTCTTTCATCCGCTTCGCTGTTGGGTCCTAGGATGTTAGGGGAAGGCGCTATGGAAAGGGATGAAGAAAGGGATGGGGCGTTGTGGGATATACTTTGTCTGGTTCATCTGCTGAGACCTGTCTGGCTTGGGAGACCCGGCCAGTAGCTACGCTACCGCCAGCATAGCCCTCAGCTTGACATTAACACGCAAACCTCTGTGCCCACAAGGCAGTGCCACGGTAATTCGTTGTCCTATGGAAAAGGAACGCATATTGTGCTTATGACAATCCCGCATCTTATCCAAAGTAAAAGAGGTTCACCACTTACTTCGTTACAGGTACGCGATAAACCGTAATTCCTCATCTGTTTCCTGAGTGTAAATTTTTATACCCACAATTAATAAAAAGCATTTTGCAACGAAGGAGAGTTGCTCTAATTCCAAATGGGATAACAACATTCCAATATCAAAGTAAAAAACTATTGCCGGAAGTGAGTGATGAGAGGGTTCAAATGGTTCAAATGGCTCTGAGCACTATGGGACTTAACTTCTGAGGTCATCAGCCCCCTAGAACTTAGAACTACTTAAACCTAACTAGCTTAAGGACATCACACACATCCATGCCCGAGGCAGGATTCGAACCTGCGACCGTACGGTCGCGCGGTTCCATACTGTAGCGCCTAGAACCGCTCGGCCACACAGGCCGGTTGATGAGTGGGATTAGGAAAAAGCATGCAGCATGATTATGTTTGATATGAAAACAGACGGCCACGTAATAATCTTCCATTCTGCCTCCCTACATGTTCTGAAATTATTAACTGAAATGAAATATAAGAAAAGCGTTACTACTGGCAAATGCATTTGGAAGATCGTAGTACTTTAACTGCAAAATTGTGACAGAAACTCTAAATTAGAGCACCAAACAATTTTCGAGAAATGAACGTGACACCGTTGAGTAAATTTCACTTAAGAAGAACAGAACAGTTCGTTTATTAGTAATATCCTGTTTCCGAACTTCATCGATGTAAAAGGAAGTAGCATGTTTAGTAGGTTCAGTGCCACTTTATTATATCAAAACACGAGATACGGTATAATTTCCGCCAGAAAATGCACATAACTGATGTAGGTGAGGTATTTAAGCCTATTTAGAACGGTAAGACTACACGGAAGAAGTTAAATTAAAGACTGGGAGCAAATTTGTAAAACAATAGTCTTAAAAGGATGAAGATCATCCACCGTATTTTCCGTAATGCAAGTTAGTCTATGGCAAAAATTTACAGGATGTATATTTGTGCGGCGAAAACATTATTACTACTGCCCACTGTGAAGTTTAAAGGGTCCTGGTGGTGTTGCGTGCACATGACGCAGTGAGGAAAACATGTAAGCGGAAGAGACGAATGGGTAGTCATTATAGCAAAGATGCGGGCCGCAAATGCGGAAACCCATTGCTATAAGCGGTTTTGACAAAGGGCATATAGTTGTGGCGCTGCTGGTGGAAACGAGAACCTCTGAAGCGACGAATCTGGTCGGCTGTTTGCGTACTGCTGTCGTGAGCACGTAGGGAAAGTAGTTGAAGGATGGTGGAACAGCACGTGGACCGTATGGTACTGGACGTCCACGTCTCAGTACAAAACGTAGAGGGCGGAGGATCCCCCACTGTGCAATCCACGATCTGTGGCGGATATGACGTCTTAGTACAATGCTGGTGCAGGCACAAGTGTTTCGGAGCACACCGTTTAACGGCCATTGTTGAACACAGAGCTCCACATCACACATCTCCTACGTCAGTTACGACTGCAGTGGGCACAGCATCACTGGGTTTTCACAGTGGATCAGTAGATATGTTTCGTCTGTCGAATGAGTTGCATTTCTTGTTACACCATATCGATCTCTGGGGTCTTACACGCCGTCAAAAAGGTGAATGGCTGCTTGAAATTTGCATTGTGCCACAGATGCAGGCCGGTGAGAGCAGAATTATGCCATGGGGTACATTGAGCTGGGATTCTGTGAGACATATGGTAGTACTCGAAGAAACCATGACAGCAGTGAGCTACTTGAAAATTACTGCGGACCATCTGCATCTCTTCATTCTTTTAAGTCTCCCCCTACGCCGATGACATCTTCCAGCAGGATAACTCTCCATGATACACGGTCTAAATCGTGCTGCAGTGTGGTTTGACGAACATGATAGTGACCTCACATTAATGTCTTAGCTAGCAAATGTACCTCACCTTTACCTGCTGGAACACATATCGGGCGCCAGCTGCGTGCCCACAAACCGTGGTTCTGTAATTTGCGAGAATTTAGAGATCTGTGAGTACCCACCTGATGCCACGTGCTTCTGGAAACCTAGCAAGGACTTGTAGAATACATCGCTGCTGCACTCTTGTATGTGTTTGAAAAATGCACCAAAACTCTATTAAACAGATAGTCATAATGTTTTGGTTCATCGGTGTAAATTGCAACTATTAGGGTATAACTCAGCCTAACAACTCATATTAACCAGTTGTTTTTGTTGTTGTGGTCTGTAGTCCAGAGTCTGGTTTGATGCAGCTCTCCATATTACTCTATCCTGTGCAAGCTTCTTCATCTCAAAGTACCTACTGAAAGCTATATCCTTCTGAATCTGCTTAGTGTATTCATCCCTTGGTCTCCCTCTACGATATTTACCCTCCACGCTGCCCTCCAGTACTAAATTGCTGATACCTTGATGCCTCAGAACACGTCCTACCAACCGATTCATTCCTCTAGTCAAGTTGTGCCACAAATTCCTCTTCTCCCCAATTCTATTCAGTACCTTTTCCTTAGCTAGGTGAAATACCCACCTAATCTTCAGCATTATTCTGTAGCACCACATTTCGAAAGCTTCTATTCTCTTCTTGTCTTAACTACTTATTGTCCACGTTTCACTTCCATACTTCCATACGAATACTTTCAGAAGAGACTTCCTGACACATATATACACGATGTTAACAAATTTCTCCTCTTCAGAAACGCTTTCCTTGACATTGCTAGTCTACATTGTATATACTCTCTACTTCGACCATCATTAGTTATTTTGCTCCCCAAATAGCAAATCTCGTGACTTATTAGCAGTTTTTCCATTCCTCTGCAAAGAATTCGTGTTAGTATTTAGCAGCCGTGACTTATCAATTTTCACGCCTGTCAACATCTGCTTTCTTTGGGATTGGAATTATTATATTCTTCTTGAAGTCTGAGGGTATTTCGCCTGTCTCATACATTTTGATCATCAGATGGTAGAGTTTCGTCAAGGCTGGCACTCCCAAGGCTATCAGTAGTTCTAATGGGATACTGTCTACTCTTTTTTTCGACTTAGGACTTTCAGTGCTCCGCCAAACTCTTCACACAGTATCATATCTCCCATTTCATCTTCGTCTACGTCCTCTTCCATCTCCATAATATTGCCCTCAAGTACATCGCCCTTGAATAGACCCTCTACATATTCCTTCCACCTGTCTGCTTTCCGTTCTTTGCTTAGGACTGGTTTTCCGTCTGCGCTCTTGATATTCATACAAGTGGTTCTCTTTTCTCCAAAAGTCTCTTTAATTTTCCTGTAGGCAGTATCTATCTTACCCCCTAATGATATATGCCTCTACATTCTTACATTTATCCTCTAGACATTCCCGCTTAGACATTCTGCACTTCCTCTCGATCTCATTTATGAGACGTTTGTATTTCTTTTTGGCTGCTTCATTTTCTGCATTTTTATATTTTCTCCCTTCATCAATTAAATTCGATATCTCTTCTGTTACCCAAGGATTTCTAGTAGCTCTCGTCTTTTTACCTACTTAATCCTCTGCTGCCTTCACTACTCCATCTCTCAAAGAAGCCCATTCTTCTTCTACTGTATTTCTTTCCCCCGTCCTGTCAATCGTTCCCTAATGCTCTCTCTGAAACTCTCTATAACCTCTGGTTCTTTCAGCTTATCCAGGTCCCATCGCCTTAAATTGCCGCCTGTTTGCAGTTTCTTAAGTTTTAATCTACATTTCATAAACAATAGATCGTGGTCAGAGTCCACATCTGTCCCTGAAAATGTCTTACAATTTAAAACCTGGTTCCCAAATCTCTGTCTTTCCATTATATAATCTATCTGTACCCTTCCAGTGTCTGCAGGCCTCTTCCATGTATACAACCGTCTTTCACGATTAGTAAACGAAGTGTTAGATGTCATGCTCTGTGCAAAATTCTATCAGGCGGCTTCCTCTTTCATTCCTTACCCCCATTCCATATTCACCTGCTACTTTTCCTTCTCTTCCTTTTCCTACTATCGAATTCCAGTCCCTCATGAGCATTAGATTTTCGTCTCTCTTCACAACCAGAATAATTTCTTTTATCTCATCATACATTCTTAAATCACTTCGTCATCTGCGGACCTAGTTGGCATATATACTTGTACTACTGTGGTAGGCGTGGGCTTCGTGTCTATCTAGGCTACAGTAATGCGTTCACTATGCTGTTCGTAGCAGCTTACCCTCGCTCCTATTTTTAGTCATTATTAAACCTACTCCTGGATTACCCCCACTTGATTTTGTATTTATAGCCCTGTACTCACCTGACCGGGAGTTTTGTTCCTCCTGCCACCGAACTTCACTAATTCCCACTATATCTAACTTCAATCTATCAGTTTTCTAACTTACCTGCCCGATTAAGGGATACGATATTCCACGCTCCGATCCACAGACCGCCAGTTTTGTTTCACCTGACAACGACGTCCTCCTGATTAGTCCCTGCCCGGAGATCCGAATGGGAAAGTATTTTACCTCCGGAATATTTTACCCAAGAGGACGCCATCATCATTTAACCATACAGTAAAGCTGCATGCCCACGGGAAAAATTACGGGTGTAGTTTCCCCTTGCTTTCAGCTGTTCACATTACCAGTACAGCAATGCCGTTTTTGTTAATATTACAAGACCAGATCAGTCAACCATCCAGACTGTTGCCCCTGCAGCTACTGAAAAGGCTGTTGTACCTCTTCAGGAACCACACGTTTGTCTGGCCTCTCAACAGATATCCCTCAGTTGTGGTTACACCTACGGTACGGTTTCTGTATCGCTGAGGCACCCAAGCCCCCGCACCAACGGCAAGCTCCATGGTTCATGGAGAGAGGGGGGGATTAACCAGTAAGGAGCATACATTTATAACGAATAATTCTCAGAACTGTGTCGTTGTCTTACAAATTGAAGCACCGACTTCCAGAAAAAAGAAGCACATTGACAAAGGCTGCTATTTAACAACAAAATTACAGAATGAATGCGATTCAGCTGACTTGTACTGAATCTTGAAACGATTCACCATTTTATCATCTTTGAGAAGGCACAGGAGTATTTGCCTGAGTTATGACAATACAATTCACGCATTTCCCCTCGAGCGGGCCTCATGTTTTCATAAGGCAGATAAGATTTAAATGTGCAAGCTAAAGAAGATAGAAATCTGATACAAGACGATGAAGCACCAGCAGCTGTGAAAATGGGAGGCGCAGACACTCATCCACGGAGAGTTAAATTAACTTAAGATTGCAAAATCATTTGTGAAAAGAATTTACTCACATGGACAGTAGAAGAAGAGGATAATGTCAGAATTACAACAATAGAAACTTCATGTTAACTGAATTTTCGTCCGTTCTTGGTAGAACAGTATTATAATAAATGAAAAGCACTAGTTAGAAACTTCATATGCAAATGAGGCATAGCTGTACATAGTTAAGCTACTTGAGCCAAAGACAGGTATTTTGAGAGGATCTATCGTGTGATCCAAAGCGACAATGGACGCTTTCCATCCAGCTGCCACATCTCTGTTTCAGAGATACCACATTCTTTGAAAGTAGTCTGATAAAAACAAATACATATTAAAAGAAAAAAGTTCAAACATTTTAATATTCAGCTTAATGATTAAAAATGTTTTAATGATGTTGCAAAGGTATATCTGTCTGCGAATAGAAATTGATATTACAGAGGTGACTGCAATCAGACGTGAGCATGGGCTTTCGGACGAAACAAAACCTTCAAAATACTAACGCAGTCACTCATGTTATTGAATAATGGTGCAACCATATCAACTATGGGAAATAGATATCAAATACTATGAAATTCCGCACTAGATTGGAAGCCTGCAGCAAAACACGATTAATGAAATGCGAGCATGAGGTACAATGACAGGGAAAGAAAAAAATGGTATTATGACAGAGACAGAAAAGAGGTTTTTCATTTAAGTCAATTTACTGTCGTAGAACATATTCCAGCTAACTGTGATAAATGGTACACGTAGATAACATGACGCACTTTTTTTCTGCGGTAGCAACCGAAAGTTCCAAATGGCTGCTTTAAGCATTATCTGAGACATCAGCGAAAGAGTAGCCAATGAAAAGGAACATCAGCGAAAAGAGTTTCCAATGAAGAGAGAAACTTCAAGCTAAGAGATAACAATGTACCAGGTGATCAAAAAGTGAGTATAAATTTGAAAACTTAATAAACCACGGAATAATGTAGATAGAGAGGTAAAAATTGACACACATGCTTGGAATAACATGGGGTTTTATTAGAACGACCCCATATTGCTAGACGCGTGAAAGATCTCTTGCGCGCGTCGCTTGGTGATGTTTGTAATGTCCTTAGGTTAGTTAGGTTTAAGTAGTTCTGAGTTCTGGGGGACTGATGACCTTAGAAGTTAAGTCCTATAGTGCTCAGAGCCATTTGAACCATTTGAACTTGGTGATGATCGTGTGCTCAGCCGCCACTTTCGTCATACTTGCCCTCCCAGGTCCCCAGACCTCAGTCCGTGCGATTATTGGCTTTAGGCTTACCTGAAGTCGCAAGTGTATCGTGATCGACCGACATCTCTAGGGATGCTGAAAGACAACATCCGACGCCAATGCCTCACCATAACTCACGTCATGCTCTACAGTGCTGTTCACAACATTATTCCTCGACTACTGCTATTGTTGAGGAATGATGGTGGACATATTGAGCATTTCCTGTAAAGAACATCATCTTTGCTTTGTCTTACTTTTTTATGCTAATTATTGCTATTCTGATCAGATGAAGGGCCAACTGTCGGACATTTTTTGAATTTTTGTATTTTTTTGGTTCTAATAAAACCCCATGTCATTCCAAGCATGTGTGTCATTTCGTACCTCTATCTACATTTTTCCGTGATTTATTCAGTTTTCAAATTTATACTGACTTTTTGATCACCCGGTACATGGCTTCATCTAGACAGATATCAAAGTGCACAGTATACCATACGTCCGAAAGGCTGCATACAAGCAATAATGACACGAATCTCATTTACTGACGAAGTGAAAAAAGATATGACGATGTACACGCATTATTATTCAATTAATTTTTCGCGTGACTGACGGTGCAAAGCTTCTATCATCAAAAGATATGTAACTGATGATACTTTTCAGTGGAAAAATAACTATAATTTCACTAACGAAAATCGGAAGTAACCACAGAGCATCAAAGCGTTAAAGAAAACGATGGCAATATTTGTTTGCCAAGCTTAGAATACGACAGAAATGACATATGTTTTAGCAAAGCAAAATCATCTTGGATCCTACGCTTACCAACTTGAGTCATTATTTTAAACCATCGGGAGGTATTAATATAGAATCTATAATTTTTAGAGGATCTGCAAAACAATGGAAACGTATGAAGAAGATGGACAACTGAGAAGACAATGATAATTTTTTTACTTCTTGCAGCCTCTATTCATCTCGAAATTGATCAAAAATATTCGAAAACAACTTCTAATAATCTCCACGTTTCACAGGCCATACTAGAGCAAATTTACTTCTTGTTGCTATTTCTCGTTACAGTTCCTACATTTTTCGCAAAACATCCGCGAATAACTTTTGCCAGAGTGTCTTCCGTATTTAAGAAATAAAGATTTCATCTATCTTCTCTATCTTGAGACCACGAAAATCGTGGAAGCGGGTCGTAGGCGGCCTCTAGCATGACTAAGGTCTTGTACCGAAGGTACATCGTAATGCCATGAAGTGAAAGAGCTTCTTGCGATGTTGTTTCATCTTCTAGAAAGAAAAAAATGTTCGAGTTTCTTGCTACGATAGGTATACAATTTCTTAAGAAACAGTTAGTGATCAGTATCCCTCAACGTAAGAAGGAAGCAATGGGTTCGATACATGTAAGATACCGTACGCCACATTATCTGTAGTCTGTCAGCTAACCGAGGGAGCTTGTGCATCGATGAAGATACCTGCCTGCGCGCTTATAAGCAGCTGATGAATGAACTACGCACCCACCAGAAGCGGTATGAAGCTTTGTTGCTCTTCTTGTTGTCCTGCCATTCCCTGTGTCGCAACGGCGCATCACTGGTGGAGCTGCTTCATGGACGGCGCCACCGCACCTTGCTCCAGTTGCTGCGCCCACCGCGGTGGTCGGTGCCTACTCCTCTCCCTCATGCTACGAATCAAACTAATAGCCTAGTTTTTTTTTTCAGGTCAAGTAGCGATCGGAAGTGCTGGGAACGCGGCTTCGTTGTAAGGTTGCTTGGTAATTGCATATTTTTGATACAGGGTCCAGGCAGATTGCAGCGACGGCACCTGAAACAAATTGGCACCTGTAAATTGCGTTATCCTGCTACTGACTCTTTGTTCACAGATTCATTGCCTGACCGGGTTATGCAGCCGGCATCTTCTCTGGCTACCTGGGGTCCTGCGTCGCCAGCACCTGGCTATGGACCTATGGCCCTGAACCCTACAGCTCATCCGGCGCCTAGCGGACAGCAGACGTCCACAGGCGTTGCTCCTCTCCACTTCACGGCCGGCCAGGGGGTCGACGCACCAATTCGAGACACCGTATCGGTTCGACCACCAGGAGACCTCGCACTATTGCTGGATGCAGAGACGCACATTCCGTCTGGTTTCTCGGCTGGCGTTCCAGGACGGCTTCAAAGCGAATGCCGGGGCGAATACAGGAGCTCGGCACCAGCCACAGCTTCGGCTCCTGCCTCCTCGTCTCTTCCTGCATCCACGTCTCCAGCCCCGCTGTTGTTGCAGTTGTCGTCACTACACGACAATGGAGAGGAGGTTAGAGGGGAGGAGTGTAGTGTCGCAGCTTATCGATACTGCCAGAGCTGGTGTCTCCGTAAAAATTCCTTCGGGCACTGCGAGCGGCGCTTTGAATATTGTCACCAATAGGATGACCTCACCAATGAAGAACATCCAGGCCGTCGACTAATGAACACTACCAGGCCGGTGTTGCAAGTGGCGGCCACCTTGGCACCAATCATCTAGTTCGAGTGTAGTCCGTGTTAGCCTACTAGATGGTGCCGAGCATTAGATCGAGCTGTTGGTAGCTAGCTCTACGGGCAAACATTCGGTGTACATAGACACACGCATCACTTTGCTTCTCTCGACGCCTATTTTTCTTAGCGCTTTCTGGATATTTTTTATTGAACTTTTACCATTTGAGCCGGCCGAAGTGGCCGTGCGATTAAAGGCGCTGCAGTCTGGAACCGCAAGACCGCTACGGTCGCAGGTTCGAATCCTGCCTTGGGCATGGATGTTTGTGATGTCCTTAGGTTAGTTAGGTTTAACTAGTTCTAAGTTCTAGGGGACTAATGACCTCAGCAGTTGAGTCCCATAGTGCTCAGAGCCATTTGAACCATTTTTTTTTTTTTTTACCATTTGTGCTTCTCGATATATCTGTCTCAGATCCGTGCATGCCATTTGCTCTTATGTTACTTGTTTGTGCTGCCACATATTGATTTAACTTTAGCATTTTTTGCTTTGCCATGGCTACCGCAACGCCTCAAGCCCCAAGCTAGCCTGTCTCGTAGTTAGCGGCGCCACAATTGCAAGCGCCTTTGGCATCAACACTCGATCTAACACAGCTTCTTCAGATAGAGAGGCCACAAATGACGCAGCTTACTGAGCTTCTGAAGGGCTTCATTCGGATGCAGACGGCAGCCAATGAGAATCACCGTCAGGCGCCACCAATTACGGCAGCGCCACAGCTTCCAGAGCCATCCTTAATGCTTCCGTTTCGCCAATTTCAAGAGGATAAAGAGGAGTGTGTTGAGTAACTGGCCCAGTTTCAAGGTCATCTATCTGCACACCAATGCCAAGTACCGTTAAACAGTCTCTTTTTTAACAACGGCTTTTGTGTCAGTTAATAGGATGTATTGCACATTGTTCCCCATTTCGGGGCTAGAACTTGTGATCTATGAAGAATTAATCCACGCTTGGAATAGATATTATGACAAGAAATTCCTTTTGGTGGATGCCAGGTTTAAATATGTCAGACTAAAGAAGCAGCCAGGGTGGTGTGTGACAGATTTACAAGCGTTTACGTAAGATTAAATGTGGCTGTGGCAAATATTATAGTGACCTCATGATACGTGGCGCTGTTACTCAGAACGTGGCTGATAATAGAGGAAGGAAACTTGCTGTCAAGAGTCCCTACTGTTCCTAGCCACGGCTGCCACAAACTGTTAACAGTATAGCAGTTCTTCAAAAGCCACTTGAGTAAAATATGTTTATTTATAGTGCGCTTGTGTCAACTAATCTTTAGCTAGCCTGTACAGATTGCTACGGCGACATATCTCTTTGGCCACCATCTTCACAAAATTTCCATTCTTTTGTCCAAAATCTGATCATTTTCAGTAACAATTCTTTTTTAAGGATGGATTTGAAGAAAGAGATAAGACTCATGTTTTTATCAAGAGCCAGAATTGGAAACACAGAAAAATGACTTAAAACGCATCAAAAGATAATGTATTTCAATTCGATAAGTTATCTGTGCTGAACAGAAAAAAAAATTTCTGCACTGTCGTCTCAAAATGTGCAGGTTATGTAAGCTGAATGTGATGTGGATCTCATGTTTCTAAAAGCGATGTATGGATCCTGACGACTGTGTTTGATTTCATAAAAGTCATGTATTTTTACTGTATCACAACGAATGGCATAACAGACTGCTTCTTAATAACAACCGAAGAAACCCAGACTACTGAACAGATAGAAGAATGAAAGTATGAAGAAAAGAAGTCGATAAGAAGAACATGGGAGACGCAGCACGAAGTAATTAAGCTTTTCCATTCGTTTAGCTTACAAATATCAAAGAATACTTCCACAGGAATTTAATAATGCAACAGAAAGAGTTTTCTGAATAAATTCCAAATCGGAATACAAGAAAATTTTGATTCATCGTAATATGCTGGATGGACTTTTTACCTGACCACCAAATCCCGAGATACAGTGACAGAAAGGATGAAATGTTTGTAAGAAATGCGTGTCACGTTACACTCTTCCGGCTGATCTGTGTGTGTTGGAAGTTCCCAAGGATTGTCTGTGATAATCTCAGCTGATCTACGTGTGTTGCAGAGTCCAAGAGTACTATGTGAAAATATTTCAAGTGATAACATACATTTACGTTTCTTAACAGGATTGCAATATTTTTAATAGTTTTAAATGCTCTAAAAAAGAAATATTTGTTCTCGGATAACAATGAAGATTGATAAAGAGGGCAGCAGACGAATCAGTGCGGATCTGCCATCCTCTACTGTCTTAAATCTAATATTGAAAAATTTTATGGATGTGCATTCATTGTATTAACTAGAAAATAAAAGAGAACTATTCCCAACAAATTAGAGCACTTAAAATTTAGTAGAAGATTACTTTCAAAAGAAAAAACGGATAACTGACTTTACTTTTTAAGAAGAAGATCGCGCACCTGTCTTGCCTCTGCACATCCACCTCAGAGATACTGCACGGACAGTGCTGCACAGTGATATAGTCGGCTGCTGCAAGCACGATGTGAGTGTCGAGTCTATTGGCTCTGACACTACTGCCGAGCTGCGATCAGCAAGCATGGCCGTCTACAGGGCACTCAAAGAGCCTGTGGTCACCTAAATGTCGAGGCACCAGCAAAGAAGACAAAGCCGCCGCCAAATCAATGTGGGAAGACGACCAAGTCTTCCCTATCAAGGTGGAACCTTTCCCTGCGGTCGTGGACCCTAAACCACATTGCTTCAGCTGCCGGGGAGACGGCCGAGTGGCAAAGTACTGCCGCAACACACCGAGATGCGTCAGAGGCTCAGGCGACCATGACAGCCTCACCAGCAGGCGACACATGGAGGACGCGGGTGCTCGCTGTGCCATGCACCGTGTCGCCAACTATCGTTGCTGCCCGGCCATCTCTGGCGGCAGCCAAGCCGATGGCGAAATGCGGCCCCAGACTCAGCGCACGCAGATGCAGGAGAAGACGACGACGCCAGTCGTCAGCAACCGCTGCAAACCCCCTTTCCCCTGAGTGGCTGTGATATCCCACCAATTGTGAGGAGGATCGGCCGCCAGTAGGGAGGCGGGAACAGCAGCTGCGATCTGGAAAGACACAGCAGCAGCGGAAGACCGTCCACATGCTCGCCACAATGCGTTTTAACGTCTGAGGAACGACTACGGCCATCCAAGCCGTCATGGTACAGAGAGGATTGCGTTCTTAGCCACACAGAAAGACTGCGTCGAGAGTTTGCTAGAGACTTTCTAGCAGGCATAGGGGTTCGTTCCCCTGCCACTGCCCCAGCATAGTCATAGGAGAAGGTAGCCGCCAGGCAGACATCCACTCCTCAGGCAATGCCCCAAGCCATTGGGACTGCCCCTGCCGAACAGTCTACAGTATTCAATCTGTGAGATAAAATGGAAATGAGTGTACGATATCGTTGGTTGGGAGGCCACATTCAGGGAAATACGGTCACCAAGTGCAAGTATTATTTCATTTGACACCACACTGGGCAACTGTCGCGCCAGTGATAAGGATGAAATGATGAGGACAACACAACACCTAGTCCACGAGCAGAGAAAATCTCCATTTCGGCCAGGAATCGAACACGGACCCATTTACATGGGAGGCAGGAGAAGACAACGACGCCAGCTGTCAGCAACCGCTACTTGCCCCCCCTGCCCCTGAGCGGCTGGAATGTCCCACCAGTTGTGGGGAGGACCGGCCGCCAGTGGGAGGGCTGGAACAGCAGCCGGGATCTTTAAACACACAGCAGCAGCAGAAGACCCAGCTAAGCAGGCAGACTATGAGATGAAGAACTAACTCGGCGGAAAGTGTTTATCAGAGACAAGGGTATCGTCAGGAGTGGCCCAGGGACTTGTGATAGGACTGCTGCTGTTCTATATGTACATAAATGATATAGCAGACATTGTGGGGCAGCAATCTTCGATTGTTTGCTGTAATGTACGGTAAGGTTTCGAAGTTGAGTGACTATAGGAAGATACAAGATGACTTAGACAAAATTTCTCGTTCCTGTGATGAATGGCAGCTAGCTCTAAATGTGGGAATATGTAAGTTTATGCAGATGAGTGGGAAGATCAAGCCTGTAATGTTCAGATACAGTATTAATATTGTCTCGCTTGACACAGTCAAGTTGTTTAAATATCTGGGCGTAATGCTGCAAAGCGATATGAAATGCTACGAGCATATGAGAACTGTTGTAGGAAAGGCGAATGGTCGACTTCAGTTTACTGGAAAAATTTTAGGAAGGTGTGGTTCACATGTAAAGGAGACCGCATATAGGACACTGGTGCCACCTGTTCCTGAGTACTACTCGAGTGCTTGGGATCCGTACCAGGTCGGATTGAAGGAAGACATTGAAGCAATTCGGAGGCGGGTTGCTAGATTTGTTAGCGGTACGTTCGAACAACACGTAAGTGTTAACCGGCATTTGAAGCTGAATGCCGAACGATCCTACTGCCCCAAAATACATTGCGCTTAAGGACCACGAAGATAAGAGACGAGAAATTAGGGCTCCTACGGAGGCATATAGACTGTCTTTTCCCCTCGCTGTCTTTGCGAGTGGAACGGGAAAGGAAATTACTAGCAATGGTGCACTGTATCCTCTACTGCAGTTGTGCCCCACAACAGCGTACTGTGCCTGTCGCACAGATTCGAACAGATCTCATTATGACGAACAAATGGCTATGACACAGTATCGGCGGCATGATACCAATACTAACACAACCTACCTTTTCATGACACATCGCAGACAGCAAGAAATCCGCTGGTGTTCTTACTAGTCATCCATACTCTCGTGCATTCTTCTTTTTCTTGACGCTTGCCTTGGTACTTTTTTCCTTCCGCCCTTAAAACCACTCTTCTTTCAAACGAATTTCTACCACTTTCTATCACGCGATGGGCCCGTGTTGATAGGTAATCTTACCTAGATGGACGGACATCACAGACCCTGCTTCTGTGAACTCCTCGATGTAATTACTAACAAATGCAGAGGCGGCAGTAGATCTTTTGAGATGCTCATCATGCTAGAGCGGGCTTGGCTGGCCTCCACTCAGTGTTTCCCACTGTGTCCCTTGAGGCGTGGATGACATTCGTCCCGCTCTCCCTTTCCCACCAAAAGCTACTTGTGTTGACAAAATTATACCAGTGAACTTCAAAAACTATGTTACACATTATTATGACAGACCAAGTAACTTTTCTTGAATGCTGCACTACACTACAAAATGACGTAGATACTGTCGTTCAACATAGTCACCAAGTCTCTGTAAATAAAGGGCAGGACGTTTTTCCAACTGTTTAGTTGGTCGACAACAGAAATCCACTCCTTGGTGACGAAACCATTCGACAACTGCTGTCTGAACGTCTTGATCGTTGAAAATCTCTTTCCCCTGATGTTCTCCCTCGATACCTGGACATTGTCGTCTATGGTCGATGTCGATGGCCTTCCTTCCCGCCGAGAATGACACACATCAGAGGGACCTGGGTCACATTGTTGACACCATTTCTCATTTGGTCCTAATACTGCCATAACATCACAGTGAATCTGTGCAACTGAGACATTTTGCTCACAAGAATCGTACGGTCCAGCGTACTTCAACTTGGGAGTGTTTCCAGTTGCCGCACCATTACACATCCCCCACCACCCATGTTATCCGTACTGCAGGAGGGCTCTGTGCACAGTCCTTTGATTCTCCTTCAAACCCATCTTCCAGACAAATTCCCAACACTGATTTTAATTTAACACAACCTTTCACTCTTAAATTTGTTTTATTTGCCGTTCAGTACTCTCCTGACTCTCACCTTAACCCTCCCATGTGCATATATGTTTATATTTTACAAAACAGTCTTAATTTCCATTAAATGACAATGCGTAAGTGCAACAGTCCACACACAGTTTCCCCATTCAGTTAAGGGCAACACATATAAACAGTAACCGCGAACCCGTCTTTTCGCGAATCGCACTCATAATCTTTCCCTGACTGTTAATTTTCAAAGTACTTGCTGCGCCCTTTGCGTCTCTGCGCACTCATTCTTTGTGTGTCCCTGCTCACCACAACCCCAGCAGACCCCATTACGCACTCCTTAACACAATTCCTGAGCGTGGTCAGCGATTCCGTGCGCTACCATAGCGCTTCGTTTCACACGCCTGTTCTGATTCACACTCTCTGTTCCGTGTCTACCCCGTGAGCCTGTGCCTCCCTTTGGATGTCGAGAAATTCGATGGACTGTACTTGTTTTAACATCTCTTCTTATTCAGTCAACCTTTTCGGAATTACACAAAATACAGCTCCTTGCATGGTTTCGGGGTTTAGTCCCCCTAAGATCTGCGTTCCCATCTGCTCCTCCATATACTGGAGAGCTAAGGCTACCACACTCTTTCTAACGCGTTCCACATGTTCTGCTAATGATTCATCAAGATCTTGTTCACAATCGGCTGCGAGACTTACCTTCTTGGGGTCCGAAATCTTACTTGCGGTTGGTATATGGTATATTGACGTGATGCTTCCATCAGTTCCCGAACAGTATCTTCCGCTTGAATATTCCTTATTTGCAACTCACAGATCAGCTCACCCCGCTGCAAACAAGTCCCATCCCCGGACATACTGAAATCACAACGGTCGATCTTCTTTCTACAAGCAACAGTACGAGGAATAAATATATTACCGTAACTACAATAATTACACCTCAGTCAGTCAACCACACTCAGCTACTAAAGTGCTTTGGAAGCATGGAGTTGTGGCTCTAAATAATTACTCGTGGAGTCGACTGATTGAGTATACAATACGAGGTCAAATTTTTTCATCAGATTACACAAAATTGATCTCAAGTATAAATAGCATACTTAATACAACGTAAGGAATGCGAGCTAATATAAGAACGACCAACAGGATGAAGCTCCTAAAAATTGAATTGCTGCAGCAAAATCTTGTCAAACAACTGTTTCGAGCCTTTATCTTCCGTAATACTTTGTATAGTTTCTGATAATCAAAGACAAGATGTTAAGATCAGAGTTTTTAAAAACAGCAAACACAAAATCCAAAATTATTATTTTTATGAAACCACCGAACAACCATCTACAATTTTCCCTGATCAAATCATAATCATGGAATCCACAGGGTTTTTCGATCCAGGTTAGAACCCAGTAGGTGAACACGCTTTTCAGAAGTACAGAAATCTATAGTGAATACAAACTGAGGCTTCCCTTCTGTTGCAGCACGCCAGTAGAGCTGCCACTATCCTGTCCAGTAATTCAGCAGCATAGGACGTGTATATAGCGTTTTTTCCTTTTACAGAAGAAACATCACATGGAGTTCATCGGCACAGACCGTGACCTCATATACATAGTACTTAAACACTGATTTCATTAACCTTAATTCAAACGTCAGCTTCGTACGTTCTTGCATCAGCACAAAAATTCAGCTGTCACGTTTTCCGATCAAGCACTGATACTTCTGCAATAACACTGTCTGATCATGGCTCCAGGTACAACACCGTCCCCGGTGAGTTCCCCCGAATTACCAGCCACGCTTCCGGCTTGCACCACTCCAGATGACAACCACCTCTCTCTCTGCCGACTATTGTGCCAGAGAGCCTCCCACAGCCTCCCAGCCCGAAGATAAGTCATTGCTCTGTGATGCGACAATCGATAAGTGACGACATAGTACAGCGAAGAGAGAATTTAAAATAAGTTAAAGGGGTCATAAAGACCAAATGTCTTGTTAATAACTTCGTCGTTTCAAATGCTGTCGTTCCATTTTGCATTTCTCATCTCGATAGTGTCGCTTATTTGCGATTCATCGGCCTTAGAGAGACATTCCGACCTAGTACAAATACTGTATTGTAGATATCTCCATGCTTCACGATTCTTTTATTATCAGACTGGGAGGCACAGAAGGTATTAAACACTTTTCTTTCATCAAGTTTCTGTTTGTAGATTCAGTCGTTTGATAGCCAGTAATTGCTGGTGTCCTCAACATGTATTTGCACACTTTAGTTAGAGTTTGGCATTTGGTCGCCAGTAAACTGCGAACGATCCAAAGAGCATATGTTTCTACACATGCTTTGTGCATAAGGTAGGGACGTAGGCTCTCGGATTTTGGGCGGCTTACTGGTCCCCCCCCTATGGACCCCAGACCTTGCCGAGGTGGGGGGGCTTAACTGTTCCCTCCTCAACAAACTTGACAGTCTATTAAGTACTGTACAGGCCTGGGGACGGACCAGGACCAACGAGGGGTTCATAAAAACTCTGTATAGGGAAAGTGTGGCCACCTTTCCAGCTGCTGCTGTTTTGGGACCATCGTGCTGCTGGTCATGCATTAACCACTACAGTATATTTAGAGGTTTCTATTGAAGAAGCGTGCTCCACTAGCGCACATGTTGCTAAGGTAGAGCAACAGCTTCAAACTGAACGTTTTGAATCTTCAGCAATAGAAATGTGAGCAAAATGTTTCGAAAAATATTTTTTGTGACGATGATAATCCCTAATTTTCACGCAGTTAGCATTTGGAGAGTGGAAATTGAAGACGTTATATGTGCCACATTGTATCCAAAATTTTGAGAATGTGTTCTGATTGTACTTAATTATACTGTTGAACGCATCATCGCAAAAAGGAGACAATTATAAGTGTCAACAAGTTGATTCTTGCAAAGCAGAAAACAGCAAACACTATTTACACAAGTAGTGTTGTTACCGGTTTGAAACCGACGGGTTCATCTTCACACGGCTGTTCCCGATTATATTAAATTTAGTGTTGTTTGCACTATTTTTTTTCAACAGCTATTGTAAACAACAACAAATGCAATATAAAAGTGGGCAGCCGTCGAAAGGTGAACCTTTCGATTCGAAAAAGGTACGGCGCTATTTGCGTACATAAACAGCATTATGGAAAGTGGATGGTTACTATTCTGCTCGCTGTATGAATCAGCATGTATTCTGTTCAAAGCCACAGTCTCAATAATGTCATTTTTCGACAAAATAGGCGGAAGGAAGTATC
Organism: Schistocerca serialis cubense; assembly: GCF_023864345.2. NCBI lineage: Eukaryota > Metazoa > Arthropoda > Insecta > Orthoptera > Acrididae > Schistocerca > Schistocerca serialis. The sequence goes on from NC_064640.1 coordinate 819,878,938, forward strand.
TGTTCAAGTGCCGTTAATACTAAAGCACTACGTTTTATTTCTGATAATACAAATGCAGATACACAGCATTCAGTATTTTAACTGGTACAACTGTAGTCAATAAAAACCACTTCTCATGTCTTTCACATTTTGAAAATCCAGAGACAAGGCCAGCTTGTCAGAAAGACCTTACGCCATCTACAAACGCATATTTGAAAAACTGTCCCCTTGGTTTGGCACCTGTATCAAGTCTAGAGGCACGCAGAGTTCCGCGAACACAGTAGCACAGAAAAAGGGGTTTTGTGACATAATGGCTCGTAGAATGTTTTTTGTATCCACTCCCCTTTTATTAACGTCGGCATGGATTGATTTCATAGTTCCTATTATGACAGCTAGCTCAAATAATTACTGTTAAGTGAGTAGCTTGAAACTGATCATCTCGAATCTTCATTAACAGCAGTAGGAAAAGGTAAGTAACGGCTATTACGTCCAGAATGTCGTTTCTGCAAGGAAAAATCAAAGCTGCGGGACAAACTCCAGAGTTCTGAAACAATCTTCGTTACATAAATTAAAATACCTAAAACTAACCATTTACTGCCGGCCAGACTAGCTGTTACGTCTAACGTGCTGCTTCCCGAGCGGGAAGGTGTGCCGATCCCCGGCACGAATACGCACGGCATATTGGAGTCGAGGTCGGGAGTGCCGTCCAGCCTAAGCAAGGTTTTTAAGGCGGTTTTCCATCTACCTCGGCGAATGCGGGCTGGTTCCCCGTATTCTGCCTCAGTTACACTGTGTCGGCGATTTGCTGCGCGAACACCGTTTCCACGTACACGTACGCCATAATTACTCTACCACGCAAACATTTGGGGTTACACTCGTCTGCTATGAGAGGTTCAAGGAGGGTGGTGGCGGGGGTGGGGGGGGGGGGGGAGGGAAGTGTCCATTGGGGGCCGAATCGCACAATAACCCTGGGTTCGGTGTGGGGCGGCAGTGGTGTGGCGGTGGGGTGGGTGGACTGTTATGCGGTTGTGAACCACTGAGGGCTACAGCAGGACGAAGCCTCTCCGTCATTTCTAGGTCATCTGTCTAATATAATACAATACAACCATTTACTAGTAAAGAAACTATGCTTCCCGACGACTAGGTTTATTTAAGACATCACATTAAAAGTTTTTCTTCTGCAAGGTTCTTTATTACACTATTTTGGTAAGGTCTCATTAGCAACCAGACTGAATCAGAGTATATCACATACTGTGCCTGTTGTAATATTATTGTATCTTAGACGAGGAATTTTGAATCAAGGGAAACCTAAACGCCGTAGGGATAACGGCTAAAAAAAAAAAAAAAAAAAAAAAAAAAAAAAAAAAAAAAAGAAAAAGAAAACCGGATCCACCATATAGATTTACCACCCAAATATGAAGCAATCCGGATATACGAGCTTTGAAGTTCACAGACGACACAGGTATATCTCGACTACAATGCGATTTATACATGTCATACACAGATAACTTTATTCTCTCAACTTACTGTAGAAATTAATGTAGCCTACACATTAAATACGAGGATAGGATTTAAATTAATGACAAAAGTGTACATATTGCTTACTAATACGGGATGACATTGCTGTTCCTTGCCCTGCGGCACAGTACGTAACTATGCTCTTCCACAGAAACTGATAAATGAAGAATAACATGAATTCGGTAATTACGCTTAAAAGGTCAGCTCTATTTACCGGAAATAACCTTTACACTTTACGTTTTTTGTAAACATATACTCTTAAGTACAGGTGCACTTACCCGAAAAGTGTATCATTTAACGTTCGTTATGTTTCGTGGGTAACAACGAACATTGTTGGCACACACACACACTGAGGAGCGAAATCGTGATGACCTCCACAGCGGGTTAGTCCACCTTTATAATGCAGTGCATCAGCTTTTCTGCGTGACGCGGCTTCTACAAGTCTTTGGTAGGTTTCCAGAAGTACGTGGCACCAGATGTCTACCCCCAGAGCACGACGTTCCCGTAAATTCTGACCCGGTGGTTTGTAGGCGTTGAGCTAGCACCCGATAGCGTCTCACACGTGTTTCACCTGGCTCATATCAGGCGAATTTGTGGCCAAGATATTGAAACGGCTTCACTGTCCTACTCCTCTGCTGGAACATATCATAGTCGTGTGAGAAGACATGTAGCATTAAAGGATGCAGGTAGTCCACAGTAATGTTCACTTAGCCCACAGCTGTCATGGAACCTTCCATTGCAAACACCAGTCCCACAGAAGTCCAGGTAATGTCGCTCATAGCATAATACCCCACCACCCTGATTCCGAGACGCGATGCGTATTTCGATTAGACGTTCGCCTGGATGACGATGTATTTGGACACGAACATCAACATGGTGTTAACTCCGGTGGCACGTTTCCCATGGTCTCCGGTCAAATACCGACGATCCCGTATCCACTGTATTCGCAGTTGACGATGTCGCTGACACAGAAAGGAAGATTAGAGTGTAACGTCCCGTCGACAATGAAGTCATTAAAGACAAGGCACAAGCTCGCTTAAGGATGGAGAAGAAAATCAGCAGCACCCATTTCAAAAGAACCACTCAGACATTTTCCTTAAGCGATTTAGGGAAATCACGGAAACCTGAATCTGGATGGCCGTACTGGGATTACGACCGGCGTCCTCCCGAATACGATTCTAGCGTGTTGATCACTGTGTCACATGGCTTGCTCACGTCGTTAACATAGGAACAGGCAGGATCGTCAGCTACGGAGTCCCATGTTCAACAATGTGCGCTGAATAGTGTGCTCCGAACCACTCGTACCTGCACGAGCATTGTGCTCTGTCGTCAGATGTGCCACAGACCGCCGCCTACCCTGCGTTACTGAATGGACAAGCCCCCGATCTCCAAGTTCTGTGATGAGGTATGTAAATCCAGCGATTGCAGCGTCCTTGATCCATCTTCCCTAGATGCTCACGGCAGTAGCATGCAGAGATGCAATTGGCTTCGCCGATTCCGAGATGCTCAATCCCTGGTGCTGGACCGTAAAAAAATGCTCTTTGTCAAAGTCGCTTGTGTGAGTGGATTTCCCCATTTTCAGCCCTTATCACAGTACCAGTGATCCCCGTTCATCTCTTCTTTAATTCGAAATTGCTTAGTGTTACATAAAAAAATCTGTCCATATATTGTCTCTCACAGAAAAAAGGTAATTGAGGAAGAAAAAAGTATTTCAAAAATTAGTATAATTAGTTTTTAATAATAAAAGGGAATATAATCTTAGCAATATTTTCTCTGCTGTGTCAGTGTTACAAACGTTTCTGTATTCCTACACCAACGTCCGTAGCAAATACTCTAAAGTACACAAACTAAATGTTATCGTCATACTAAAACAAGCAGTTTTCTTTATGAAAATTTGTTGTTAACTAGTAAGACCTCCTTCCCACGTTCGGAATAAAAACATTGACAACTACACACATAAAAAAAAGCTTTGCATCACCCCAGTTACCAGAATTGCTGAAGACAGACGTTGATTGTGGATATTGTATCACAGACACAGTCCCTTTGACTGTTCAGACATGTCACTAAACCTCGCTCAGGCGGCAAAAGGGTTACTACTGCAGTGGATGACCGCTACCTACGGATTATGGCTCAGAGGAACCCCGATACCAACGCCACCATGTTGAATGACGCTTTTAGTGCAGCCACAGGACGTCGTGTTACGTCTCAAACTGCGAGCAATAGGCTGCATGACGCGAAACTTCATTCCCGACGTCCATGGCGAGGTCCATCTTTGCAACCAAGACAGCATGCAGCGAGGTACAGATGGGCCCAAAAACATGCCGAGTGGACCGCTCCGGATTGCCATCACGTTCTCTTCACCGATGAGTGTCGCACATGCCTTCAACCAGACAATCGTCGGAGACGTGTTTGGAGGCAACCCGTTCTGGCTGAACGCCCTAGACACACTGTGCAGCGAGTGCAGCAAGGTGGAAGCTCCCTGCTGTTTTGGGGTGGCATTATGTGGGGCCGACGTACGCCGCTGGTGGTCATGGAAGGCGCCGCAACGGCTGTACGATACTTGAATGCCATCCTCCGACCGACAGTGCAACCATATCGGCAGCATATTTGCGAGGCAGTCGCCTTCGTGGACGATAATTCGCGCACCCATCGTGCACGTCTTGTGAATGACTTCCTTCAGGATAACGACATCGCTCGACTAGAGTGGGCAGCAGGTTCTCCTGACATGAACACTATCTAACATGCCTGCGATAGATTAAAAAGGGGTGTTTATGGACGACGTGACCCACCAACCACTCTCAGGGATGTACGCCGAATCGCCGTTGAGGAGTGGGACAATCTGGACCAACAGCGCCTTGATGAACTTCTGGATAGCATGCCAAGACGAATATAGGCATGCATCAATGCAAGAGGACGTGCCACTGGGTATTACAGGTACCGGTGTGTACAGCAATCTCGACCACCACGTCTGAAGGTCTCGCTGTATGGTGGTACAACATGCAATGTGTGGTTTTCATGAGTAATAAAAATGGCGGAAATGATGTTTATGTTGACCACTATTCCAATTTTTTGTACAGGTTCCGGAATTCTCGGAACCGAGGAGATGCAAAACTTTTTTATGTGTGTATTTTTGTCCAATACGTAATACATAATGTTAATTTAAATATAATTCATAAGTATATATTCCACGTTCAGTATGAACTACTAGTAAAGTACATGTGGTTGGTGAACTAAATTTTTCTCTTAATTAAAATATTTTTTCCTGTTTTATGTGAATGAAGAATTGCTTACTTTAGGAAAATCAATGTTTCGTGCCCCTTCGTATTCGTATTATTGTCAAGCCACATAACCCTTGTTGACTCACTGCAGAATGTAAGCAGTATTTGATTTTTGAAAAAGAATGCTCAGATTTTGCAACAGTCAAAGGTACTGTTAGGTACATTAGGACTTCGGAGTATACATCCTGGAAATTGAATATAAGTGAGCTAAAATTTGCTAATGAGATCTTTGCTAACTAGTATAGAGTTCAGATATTCGTGCTTTAAACTGACTTGTTATGAACATTAGCGGTGCTGAAAACAGAGGACAAACGCCATCAGCAAATGTCAGTATAAATCTGAACGCTTCATTTTAAGACCTTCGTCAGACATGGATATGAGCGAAGGTTGTAATCCTCTGTGACTTTGTCTTCGTGATTTGTAATTATATCATATTTTCATAGCAGTACACAGGAATGGTTAACGCTGGTCAAGGTCATTGTCCAATTGTCAGAACCGTGGATATAGAGTGTGGTCAGAAACAGTCTGAAAAGCTTCTAAGGGTGTTGCAGGATACCTTGTGCTGAGGAATAATCGTTAAGCAAAAACTCGGTACTTTGCACCGTTTGCGAGTTAGTTAACATTAACGTTAGCCAATCAGGTCGTAGCCCACGCAAATTCAAGCAGCCCGCCAGAGACAGTGTCTCCGAACGTGTACTTCGTTTGGTTTCCCAAACCCGAACAAGACAGCGATATAAAAATTTGACTTGGGACGGTAGTAAGGGTCGGACTAGAGAAAAAGACTGAACAGTCCCGTACTCTGTCATCTAAGCTGTGAGAAAAATGACACTAATTCTCTCTAGCAAACTGCTTCAATTTGCGGTCGCAGGGACCTGATTGGGTAGTTCAGTGCTAAATAACTCGGAAAAGGCACAATGTATCGAATTTTTTGGTACAATCATATCTTAGGACAATCTCCCCACCAACACCCGTACAAGCTTATCAAACTGTTTGTTACCACCCTGTGTAGACTACCGTGTAACTGTGAATAGACATAAGAAGTCAGCCTCATTCTGCCAACGGCCTTGTCAAAGAGGGCGGAGGAGCGGATAGAGGTTCAGGGTACTCTCTTGTCCTAAGGGTGGGAAATTGTCCCTAAAGGCGGAAGAATCAGCAACGATCAACGACATGAGGATGCAGAAGGCAATGGAAACCACTGCATTAAAGACACGTAACGTGTATCCACAGGACATGTGTCCTGTAATTGAAGAAGTGTCATGATGATCTCTCCATTGGCAAAAGATTCCGGAATAGTCCCCCATTTGGATCTCCGGGAGGGGACTGCCAAGGAGGAGGTTACCATGAGAAAAAGATTGAATAATCAACGAAAGGATAACGTTCTACGAGTCGGGGCGTGGAATGTCAGAAGCTTGAACATGATAGGGAAATTAGAAAATCTGAAAAGGGAAATGCAAAGGCTCAATCTAGATATAGTAGGGGTCAGTGAAGTGAAGTGGAAGGAAGACAAGGATTTCTGGTCAGATGAGTATCGGGTAATATCAACAGCAGCAGAAAATGGTATAAGAGGTGTAGGATTCGTTATGAATAGGAAGGTAGGGCAGAGGGTGTGTTACTGTGAACAGTTCAGTGACCGGGTTGTTCTAATCAGAATCGACAGCAGACCAACACCGGCAACGATAGTTCAGGTATACATGCCGACGTCGCAAGCTGAAGATGAACAGATAGAGAAAGTGTATGAGGATATTGAAAGGGTAATGCAGTATGTAAAGGGGGACGAAAATCTAATAGTCATGGGCGACTGGAATGCAGTTGTAGGGGATGAGTAGAAGAAAAGGTTACAGGAGAATATGGGCTTGGGACAAGGAATGAAAGAGAAGAAAGACTAATTGAGTTCTGTAACAAGTTTCAGCTATTAATAGCGAATACTCTGTTCAAGAATCACAAGAGGAGGATGTATACTTGGAAAAGGCCGGGAGATACGGGAAGATGTCAATTAGATTACATCATGTTCAGACAGAGATTCCGAAATCAGATACTGGATTGTAAGGCGTACCCAGGAGCAGATATAGACTCAGATCACAATATAGAAGTGATGAAAAGTAGGCTGAAGTTCAAGACATTAGTCAGGAAGAAATAATACGCAAAGAAGTGGGATACGGAAGTACTAAGGAATGACGAGATACGTTTGAAGTTCTCTAACGCTATAGATACAGCAATAAGGAATAGCGCAGTAGGCAATACAGTTGAAGAGGAATGGACATCTCTAAAAAGGGCCATCACAGAAGATGGGAAGAAAAACATAGGTACAAAGAAGGTAGCTGCGAAGAAACCATGGGTAACAAAAGAAATACTTCAGTTGATTGATGAAAGGAGGAAGTACAAACATGTTCCGGGAAAATCAGGAATACAGAAATACAAGTCGCTGAGGAATGAAATAAATAGGAAGTGCAGGGAAGCTAAGACGAAATGGCTGCAGGAAAAATGTGAAGACATCGAAAAAGATATGATTGTCGGAAGGACAGACTCAGCATACAGGAAAGTCAAAACAACCTTTGGTGACATTAAAAGCAACGGTGGTAACATTAAGAGTGCAACGGGAATTCCACTGTTAAATGCAGAGGAGAGAGCAGATAGGTGGAAAGAATACATTGATAGCCTCTATGAGGGTGAAGATTTGACTGATGTGATAGAAGAAGAAACAGGAGTCGCTTTAGAAGAGATAGGGGATCCAGTATTAGAATCGGAATTTAAAAGAGCTTTGGAGGACTTACGGTCAAATAAGGCAGAAGGGATAGATAACATTCCATCAGAATTTCTAAAATCATTGGGGGAAGTGGCAACAAAACGACTATTCACGTTGGTGTGTAGAATATATGAGTCTGGCGATATACCATCTGACTTTCGGAAAAGCATCATCCACACAATTCCGAAGACGGCAAGAGCTGACAAGTGCGAGAATTATCGCACAATCAGCTTAACAGCTCATGCATCGAAGCTGCTTACAACAATAATAAACAGAAGAATGGAAAAGAAAATTGAGAATGCGCTAGGTGACGATCAGTTTGGCTTTAGGAAAAGTAAAGGGACGAGAGAGGCAATTCTGACGTTACGGCTAATAATGGAAGCAAGGCTAAAGAAAAATCCAGACACTTTCATAGGATTTGTCGACCTGGAAAAAGCGTTCGACAATATAAAATGGTGCAAGCTGCTCGAGATTCTGAAAAAAGTAGGGGTAAGCTATAGGGAGAGACGGGTCATATACAATATGTACAACAACCAAGAGGGAATAATAAGAATGGACAATCAAGAACAAAGTGCTCGTATTAAGAAGGGTGTAAGACAAGGCTGTAGCCTTTCGCCCATACTCTTCAATCTGTACATCGAGGAAGCAATGATGGAAATAAAAGAAAGGTTTAGGAGTGGAATTAAAATACAAGGTGAAAGGATATCAATGATATGATTCGCTGATGACATTGCTATCCTGAGTGAAAGTGAAGAAGAATTAAATGATCTGCTGAACGGAATAACAGTCTAATGAGTACACAGTATGGTTTGAGAGTAAATCGGAGAAAGACGAGGGTAATGAGAAGTAGTAGAAATGAGAAAAGCGAGAAACTTAACATCAGGATTGATGGTCACGAAGTCAATGAAGTTAAGGAATTCTGCTACCTAGGCAGTAAAAAAACCAATGACGGACGGAGCAAGGAGGACATCAAAAGCAGACTCGCTATGGCAAAAAAGGCATTTCTGGCCAAGAGAAGTCTACTAATATCAAATACCGGCCTTAATTTGAGGAAGAAATTTCTGAGAATGTACGTCTGGAGTACAGCATTGTATGGTAATGAAACATGGACTGTGGGAAAACCGGAACAGAAGAGAATCGAAGCATTTGAGACGTGGTGCTGTAGACGAATGTTGAAAATTAGGTGGACTGATAAGGTAAGGAATGAGGAGGTTCTACGCAGAATCGGAGAGGAAAGGAATATGTGGAAAACACTGATAAGGAGAAGGGACAGGATGATAGGACATATGCTAAGACATGAGGGAATGACTTCCATGATACTAGAGGGAGCTGTAGAGGGCAAAAACTGTAGAGGAAGACAGAGATTGGAATACGTCAAGCAAATAATTGAGGACGTAGGTTGCAAGTGCTACTTTGAGATGAAGAGGTTAGCACAGGAAAGGAATTCGTGGCGGGGCATAAAATTAACGTTCAGTGGAATGAAATGGACACATTAGCTGCACTGGCACACGCTTTGCAAAGAGGAAGCCATAAGACTCTCTTTGATATAACCTTCGTTGTCCTGGCCACGAACGAATACTATCGCCGGCTGTGCACAGAAGCGACAGAGGTTACAACACACGACAATAATTTTGACCATAAAGAGGAAAGATACTAATACTTCGTTATAGAGATGAAGTGTTTCAGTGATCAATCTTATAATGTTGGTTGGTACCGGCAGTGTTGACAACGACCAATAATGACGACATGACACTCTAAATTAAAATCAAGTGACGTCACGTCTCTGTGCCGTGATATGTAGCAAATACCATCGTCAGTCAGTATAGAGCCAAGTGAAACAGCTGAACAGAAATTTTTCCCCTCCCCCGTAAGCAAAAAATTCCCAAATGTGGCATATTCATTTACAACAACAGAATATTTAAAAACGTGCACTTCAGATAGGATGCCGTGTAGACAACAAATACTGAAAAACTTTGAACTCATGACACAGCCACTGCGAAATACAGAAAATCAGGCATCTACCAAAGAACCTGCCACTCTTGTCATTCTACTTATAATTAAAAACGAGGTATAGGATAATTTATGAGCGCTAACAAGCAACAGCTCACATCCCACGTTTACTGTATATGCAGTGTAATTTGGCACGTTCTGCTGGGGGCGGTCGTAAGAGATTTTGCCAATGTTATCGCACACAACATCATCAGAGTGAGGTGGGAAGTCGCTTTGCGCGTATATTATTGACCACGGGGAGGAAAAAATCGCATAACACTTCGAGGTTCTGAGTTTCATAAGTCTGACACATCTTCCAGAACAATCGTGTTGTTGCAGGTAACATGATATTCAGCCTAAACGAATGAATGTGTTACAAATCGTAAGGTTCAAAAGGTTCAAATGGCTCTGAGCACTATGGGACTTAACTTCTAAGGTCATCAGTCCCCTAGAACTTAGAACTACTTAAACCTAAATAACCTAAGGACATCACACACAACCATGCTCGAGGCAGGATTCGAACCTGCGACCGTAACGGTCGTGCGGTTCCAGACTGTAGCGCCTAGAACCTCTCGGCCACACCTGCCTGCCAAATCGTAAGGTAAAGCTGTCATTCAACCGAAGGTAATAATCTTGCAGCGTGATGATGTTATCTTATTAGGTAACACAACGTTGCCTTGTCTCCAACTGGTGCATCTGAGGCTACGGAAAGAGACGCATTTCGTCAGCTGTGTGGCTCTTCCTGGCATCTTGTTGGCTGGAGGCAAAGGAACAGAAACTTGCGTTCAGCTGAAGAAACACAAAACGTTAGATCATAATTGGTGATGGGTGGTTGTGGACTCATCAGGAGCGGTCGCACATCTGCGAACAAGGCAGATAAATGTTTACTGTGTTTTATAGTACGGTACAAGTCCTTTTGTGGACCTGTCAAATTCGTGTGCAGTAAGTGAACATGGCATTTTGAATACTTTCATTAATTATCAAGTGGAAGTCAGTACAAAATGTCTTGATATCCTAAGTGATTAGTTGAATCATTGGCAGTTGTGATGTAGTACCCTTGTAACATTTAACTATTTTGTAGTATTATTAGTACTGTCACAGGGAAAAGCCACGTGTAACATTAAAACGTCCTGTCACAGAGAGGCAAGTACAACACTATCCATGTGTAACATTCTATTCTAAATGTGTCCTCCTGTCGGTATCATCGAATCAGCACCTACTCTAACAATTACTAATAAAAGTTATCCTAAAGGCAGATTCTAAATCACATTTCCTGAGTTAACGTTGCCCCTTTTACAGGAATTTTACAAGTTTGTTTCACCATGCAGTGTATTCCTAAGAGATGCAAGTGCCAGACTATTATTTCGAATATGAAGCGATTTCAGGAAATCAGAAATCGAACCAGTAATCTTTTGGTTCCAGGCCTTTTATGTGGTCAAGACTATTTATGAATCATCGCTAGTCTAATTAGGCACGAAATTCCCATCATTGGAGTATTCTAAAGCGAAATTGTGATTTCCTGTTTTGTATGTATCTTACTGTGCTTAGGAAAGCAGAACCAGTTTCTCATGTACAGCAGAACAGCTAACTTTCATTCTTACCTTGTCAACTCCAGAATAATTATACTACAGCACCCAGATACATTAAAACCTTATTCTTGTGTAGATAATATTATTCAAGTGTAAACAAAGAAAAATCGGCCATGAGGGGTCTCTACAAATAAGATTTGATGAACCAGTTATTATTCTAAGTTAGTTAAACAGAATTGCTGCGTTATAATACTAACGCAGTATTAAAACATACTTTGAATTTATCATTATGCATCATTTCAGCAGTTAACCAAATCTACATCTACATCTACATTTATACTCCGCAAGCCACCCAAAGGTGTGTGGCCCTTAGACTGTATTTTACCTGAGAATGCTAAAAACATTAAACTCTTATGAAATCTACACTAAACACTGTTCGAAAAATAAGACAGATCTAACTGATTAATTTATGTATTAATTACAGCATTAGATTTCAGAAGTTTAATCTTTTATACAACACTACAGTATATTTTACAATAACCATTTCAGTATACTACTTTACTGTATATTATCAGAGTATGCTACACTCGAAGTCATTTATCAAAATTGCAAGATAATTTGTTTTTAAATAAACAATTTTCTTTCCTACTTTTGTTTTCATTAAGGAGGTCTTCCATGTTATAACTAACTTTCGGTTAGAGAGTTTAGGAAACCACATAAAGGGCGTCCGTCTATAAGGGGGCGGGTAAAACACAGTAAGGTAGTTGCAGAAACGATCGGTATTGTAGTCGTAAATTGTCGTAGCTGTTTTGTGAAAGAGCCAGAACTCCAAGCCCTAATAGAAAGCATTGAAGCTCAAATAGTTATGGGTATAGAAAGCTGGCTAAATCCCAATATAAGTTAAGCCGAAATTTTTCAAACAATCTAACAGTGTTCAGAAATGGTAGGTTAAATACAGTTGGTGGTGGAGCAGTTATTGCTGTTGGAAGTAGTTTACCTTTTAGTGATATTCGAGTAGACAGTTCCTGCGAAATAGTATGGGTACAGGTTATACTTGACAATCGGACTAAACTATTAATTGGATCATTTTACCGACCAACTCACTCAGAAGGTACAGTTGCTGAACAGTTCAACGAAAACTAGTGTCTGATTTCAAGTAGGTACTCCATTTACACAATTATAGTCGGTGGTGACTTCAATCTATCGTTGATATGCAGGAAAAATTATACGTTTAAAGCCGTCGGCAGGGCTAAAACGTCATCCGCAATTATACTTAATGCTTTCTCTGAAAATTATTTTTTACAACTAGTTCATGAGCCTACTCGAAGCATAAATGGTTGCGAAAGCATACTTGACCTTTTAGCAACAAACAATCCTGGACAAATTGTATCTTGACGAATACAGGGATCAGCGAGCACAAAGCAGTTGCTGCTAGACTGTATTCCGTAACACTCACAACTATCAAAAGGAAACGCAAAGTACATCTATTTAAAAAAGCTGATAAAATGCTCTTAACGCCGTTTTAAGAGACAGTCTTCACTCCTTCGAACTGACCATGTAGGCGTAGAAAAGATGTGGAATCATTTCAGACAGATAGTATCGATGGCAATTGAGAGATATATACCACATAAATTAATAAGTGATGGTACTGATCCCCAATGGTACACAAGAAGGGTCAGATCACTGTTGCAGAAGCAACGGAAAAAGCATGCCAAATTTAAGAGAACGCAAACTCCCCAAGATTGGCAAAGTTTTTCAGAAGTTCGAAATACAGCGCGTACTTCAATGCGAGATGCTTTTAATAATTTCCACAACGAAACTGTGTCTCGGAATCTGGCAGAAAACCCAAAGAGATTCTGGTCATACATAAAGCACAACAGTGGCAAGACGCAATCAATACCTTAACTGCGCGATAACAAAGGTGAAGTCACGGTTTTCCGAAACTCATTCACCAAAAAATACGAAGTAAATATTCCTGAATTCCAATCAAGAATAACGGCCAAGATGAGATACGTAGAAGTAGATATCCTCGGTCTAGCAAAGCAGCTTACATCACTTAATAAAGGCAAGGTCTCTAGTCCAGATTGTACACATGTCAGGTTCCTTCCAGAGTATGCTGATACAATAACTCCATATTTAGCAGTTATATACAACCGCTCGCTCATAGAAAGACCCGTATCTGAAGACGAAAAATGCTCAATTCACACCAATACCCAAAAAGGGAAGTAGGAGTAATCCGCTGAATTACAGACCCGTACCACTAACGTGATTTGCAGTAGGTTTTTGGAAAATATTCTGTGTTCGAACATTATGAAGTACCTGGAAAAAACCCGCCCGGTTAGCCGTGCACTCTGAAGCACCGCTTTCCGGGCGGGAAGCCGTGCCGTTCCCCGGCACGCATCTTCTCGGCGGATTAGTGTCGAGGTCCTGTGTGCCGGTCATTCTGTGGATGGTTTTTAAGCCGCCTTTCCATCTGCCTTGGCGAATGCAGGCTGGTTCCCCTTATTCTGCCTCAGTTACACTATGTCGGCGATTGCTGCGTAAACACTGTCTCCACGTACGCGTATGTCGTAATTACTCTACCACGCAAACATTTGGGGTTACACTCGTCTGGTGTGAGACGTTCCCGGGGGGTTCCACTGGCGGCCAAACCGCACAATAACCCTGGGTTCGATGTGGGGCGGCTGTGGGATGAGTGGACTGCTGCAGCCTATTGAGGGGTTGTGAACCACTGAGGGCTACGGTGGGGACGTGGCCTCTACGTTGTTTCTAGGTCCCCAGTTCAACACAGTACATACAATACCTGGAAGAAAACGATTTATTGACACATAGCACGGATTCAGAAAATATCGTCCTTGTGAAACACAACTACATAGATCTTTATATTCATGAAGTAATGAGTGCTATCGACAGGGGATGTCAAATCGATTTCATATTTTTAGATTTACAGAAGGCTTTCGACACCGTTCCCCACAAGCGTCTTCTAAACAAACTTTTTGCCTATGGAATATCGCCTCAGTTGTGTGACTGGATTCGTCATTCCCTGTCAGAAAGGTCACAGCTCGTAGAAACGAACGGTAAGTCATCCAGTAAAACAGAAGTAATATCCGGCGTTCCCGAAGGAAGTGTTATAAGCCCTCTGTTGTTCCTGATCTATATTAACGACATTGGAGACAATCTCAGTAGCAGTCGTAGATTGTTGGCAGATGATGCTGTCATTTACGATCTTGTAAAGTTATCAGATGAACAAAACGAATTGCAAAATGATTTAGATAAGATATCTGTATGGTTCGAAAAGTGGCAATTGACCCTGAATAATGAAAAGTGTGAAGTTATTTACATGATTACTAAAAGAAAACCACTAAATTTCGATTACACTATAAGTCACACAAATCTGAAGGCTGTAAATTCAACTAAATACTTAGGGATTAAAATTACAAATAATCTAAATTGGAATGATCACATAGATAATGTTGTGGGTAGAGCAAACCAAGACTAGAATTCATTGGCAGAACGCTTAGAAGATACAACAGGTCTACTAAAGAGCCTGCTTACACCATGCTTATCAGCCCTGTTCTGGAGTATTGGTGTGCGGTGTGGGATCTGCATCAGAACTGACGGATGACATCGAAAAAGTTGAAAGAAGGGCAGCTCGTTTTGTATTATGGCGAAATATGGGAGATAGTGCCACAGACATGATACGGGACTTGGAGTGGCAATCATTAAAGGAAAGGCGTTTTTCGTTACGTGCATGACATTTCAGTCACCAGTTTTCTCCTCCGATTGCGAAAACATTCTGTTGGCACCCACCTACATGGGGAGAAATGATCATCACGACAAAATATATGAAATCAGGGGTTCGCACAGAAAAATGTAAGTGCTCGTTTTTCCCCGCGCGCCTTTTGAGAGTGGAACGGTAGAGAGATAGCTTAAAGGTGGTTCATTGAACCCTCTGCCAGGCACTTTATTGTGAATAGCAGAGTAACCACGTTGATGTAGATGTAGAAGTTCAGCAAAACTGTAATTTCCAGAAAACTATAAATTTATTTCTCCACAAACAACATTTACAGATTATGCAAAAAATGTTCACTGTATTTCACTAGATTAAGTTTACAAAATTATAATTATTTATAAGTTTAGGATACTGAGATTCATTTTCACTGGGAGAGGACCGTGTCTAGGAATACGTCTTCCGAAAATGAACTTCCTTGAACCAGTGAATAGTAGGAACAAATTATTATTTCTAAATGCACAGGCAAAAATTTACAAGTTCAACCTATTACTACAGTTCGAAATGAACTTGTTAATCATTTGCTGTAGGTGATGTGTGTGGTGATGGGAGTGGTGACTACAGAACCTATGCACTAGCAGACATGGGTCTTTGAGTTTTGGGGCTTAATAAATTCCTCTTGGCGTCGGTTTATGTATATAATATAGCCCAATTATAAATGCAGTGCTACTGTAAAACAGCAGTCTCCATCTGAGGCTATTTGCTCACTCCTCTTCATTCCACTTAACTACAGTGCGCCAAGTCCTTTCACCTTTTCGCCTTGCTGCGTTTCTGTTCCTTTTGAGATGGGAATTTCTACCCCTTTTACTTTTCAATTTTGTAAATTTAATGCCCTCAGCATGAACCTGTTTTCATGTTGACAATATTTCTTTTAAAACATTTATCTTATTCAGCAACAAATTGTTTTCAAACATTGTTATACAAAAATCCTTTACAAATTCATCTTATTAGTCTATGGACATAAATGTTCTTACAGTACCTTTGATTAAAGCTATTGACTTTCACAGATAAGACATAAAACTTACCATCGAGTCTTATAAGCTGGTTGTAAAGAAATGTTTTTTATTTATAAAGTTACATATGCATCAGGGCAGTTGTGTTACATATGCCCCTGTTTCCATGGTGATTCTCAATAGGTAATCATCATTAAAACATTTACAGGAAACTACAGCTCTGTTATCATTAACTACAAATCTCTTTCAAAATAACATTTTTATGTATCACACACATCATTTACCAACATAGTTTGAAAAACACTTGAAATTTACTCAGAAAATTCATTAAAACTTTTCATTCCTTTTTATACTAAAATCATCACATTTACTTATTTTTTTATAATTTTTCAATTTAAATGAATCAAGAATGTAAGTTTAATAAATAAGTTTATTTACATACAGCACACATATTTCACATAAAATCAGAAATTTATGTCTCCCCACATACATATATTATAACAGTCAGTTTCCTATTTTTTATATATAAAAACCAATATTTTCGTTGTATGGCACTTGTCCACCCCTTTATAAGAGTTTGGCAGTCCTTTTGTCATGTCTATCTTATCAGATTTCTCAGACTAGCTGCTGCCACTTATATATATAAATTGGGCAGTTCATTCTTTGCCATGTGATTTCTTGTTCCATTTCATACTATTTGGCTGCAAAAAGCATTGCTTTGCAGTCCACTATCTGAGACTTTTGGGTTCTTTGCATATTCCATGTACATATGTATTTTGGAATCTGAAACTTTTGTAAATGTTGGAATTTTGCTTTATAACATAACACAATAATTATTTATTTATCATCATCATCAATTAACACTCACTTCCTTTCAGTTCTAGTTCCATATTTTTTTCAGGTCAACTATGTTTCTGACCACAACGGATTTTTGGATCTAGAGTATACCACAAAATATGCGTTTGGGGGTGGAACTACTGTATTTCAAAAGGTCTGTAATAAATATATTTACATTTTGCAATTTCGTGATTTGCTTCACAGGATTTCTTTTTTTCTGTCCAGACTTATTTCTTTGCTGGCTGCAAATTCAAGTATTTCTTCGGCTAAGTTTTTACCTTTGTAGCCTAACATTATTTCGTCAGTTGTGAAACCAGTGGATTCCTGTTGCAGTGTATTCATGACTACTTCAAAATATGAGATAAATTACCTCCAAGTTCTATGACTTACGTGACAGTAAGTTCTACATAATTTTGCCAATTCTCTCAAATAGCGTCCTATAGGATTGCTAGATAGGTGGTAGACCAATATGTGTGTTACTTGTACTCCCATTTTCTCCATGTCGTCTAACCATACTTTAGCAATAAACTGAAGTCCATTGTCCGACAGTACCGTTTTTGGTGTTGTTCAAATGGTTCAAATGGCTCTGAGCACTATGGGACTAACTTCTGAGGTCATCAGTCCCCTAGAACTTAGAACTACTTAAGCCGAACTAACCTAAGGACGTCACACACATCCATACCCGAGGCAAGATTCGAACCTTCCAGACTGTAGCGCCTAGAACCGCTCGGCCACACCGGCCAGCTTGTTGTTATTATTTCGTCAGAGTATCCTAACATTTTACTAAACACTGCTTTAGCTATAGCTATTCTAATAAAATTCTAATAAAATCCTTATAATCCGAGGAAAGCTTCTAATTGTGTCCATCTTTCGGGGGACGACATTTTTCAATGGCTTTGAGTTTCTCATGGTCCTTTTCTATTCCAGAAGTCATAATGACATGGCCTAAGAATTTTCCTTCCTCACTAATTAAGACTTTTTAAATTTCAAAGTCATAACGCCTTTTTTTTAGAGCAATGAATACTTGTTCTAATAATACACAATATTCTTTCCATTACTGCGTAGCTATTAATGGATCTTCTCCGTAAATTGTGAGTTTTTTACTTAAGACTCTTCCCAATACCCAATTTAATTCATGTATAAGTACAGAAACCTACGTGTTTAAACCGAGAGATACCAATTTTGTAATGGCAACACCTGCCAGCAAAGAGAAAAGCGGTACATTTTCTAGATTCAGCTTCCAGGGTGATTTGGCAGCACCCTAGCGTCAGATTCAGACTGGTTGAATATCCAACATTATACAATCTTCACAACATTTCGTCCAACGATTCTGGCCAATCTGTTACTCTTTTCACAATTTTGTTCATTGTCCTGGTGTCAATGATCATTCTCATTCCTATATCCTTTTTGCTTATAATAACGATGGATTATTGTATTCAGTTTTACTACATTCTATGATTCCCCCTTCAATCACTTCGTCAATTTCTTCTTGAACGGCTCGTTTTGTCGCTAATGGTTTCTTCATCATGTGACTTCTATCTTCTTTCGATTGCGAATTCTTTCAAGGTAGCCATTTGTTGCTGATAACTGAAATTTTTGTCCAGTGTTTTTTTTACTTTGCATCCATAATGCCTTCTGGATCCTGCATAAAATAATGTCTACTTCACTTCTTTCATAATTTGGTAATGTTATATTTCCTTCATAAATTTACTCTTCTTGTTTCATGTTTTGATTTGGCAGATTTTCATACAGAGTAAGCACTTCCTTTTGTACTAACATTTCTGTAGAACTTGTAATGCATATACTCCTATTTCCATCTATTGAACTATCAATTTTTTCCTTATTTTGTTACCTGAAGATATGACATTTCTGTGTCTTTATACATTGTATTTTACCATTTGTATGTATATTTATGTATATATATATATATATATATATATATATATATATATATATATATATATATATATGTATATATATATATATATATATGCATTTATGTCGTTATAATTTGTTTGTTTTGTAAATATTATTTGTATTTTTACGCTTGGTCTTGCCTAGGGAAAACTATGCTATCAAATGATTACATCGATGGGTCGTGTGGAGAACAAGTGCTTAGGGTCTTTGGTAGTGTTAACTCTGCCGGGTGGAGCACGGGCAGAGAAGAGGGTCTGGTTGGAGTAGGGCAGTGGAGCAGGTGTGTTGTGTGATGCTCCCTCGAGTTGCCATGCTTTCAGGGTTTGGCAGCATGTAATTGCGCTCGACTTGCTATGATTGTTTCTGATACGGTGTTGCCGAGGGGAAGCATTAGCTGGCGCACATCAAGAGCCCGTTTCGCCTGGTGACCATGTCGAGAAGAAGGTTCACCAACTTCCAGCTTCTGCAACAGCGACGGCCGACAATGAGTGACTGTCGCCACCTCCCCGATCGACGACTGCGAGCCTTCAATCAACCAACAAGGAAGACTAAAAGCACGTAAAGTTTTAGAACTGTATGGCAGCACTGACCTTTTAAAATTTGCCTCAAAATTACAGAAACTTAGCATGAACATTTGTTGCTCATTGTCCCAATTGCATTACCAAGCTAGGTCCCTTCCTTTTCTGGAATGAACCCGAGTGTCATTGAAATTCAAACGCCAGCATTAAAGTAATATCATTCCACTTCACTGCTTTAATTTCAAAGTTCAATTAAAGTATTCATAGCTGGCTACAATATTTAGATTACACAAGCACAAATTCAGAGTGTAATTTTGTTACCATATTTTAGTGTACCTGTGACCTCAGCTTGTACGTACTAAATTTTACTGTTGTTAATTGTTCAGAATCATTTAATTCAAGTTCAAAGTTAAATCTGTGATTTCTAAATTGCGTGGATACAAGTAGCTTTTGAAATGATTGTTGAGGTAGCCCAAAACTAACCTTATTTTATTGAATTTCGTAGTGCTTCAGAAACAAAGTTCACTATTAATTTCAGTCACTAAATTAACTTTCAATTTTCCGGTTTTATTAATTCTTTTGCTAAATTAAGTCAGAGTGTAGCGAAATTTATTACTTCTGACAAACATTCAGTTTTCACACAACACATGTCAACCTTCAGCTGCCACACTTTTAGTGCTAAATATATGTGCAATAATCTTTCATTTTCAGTTATTATAGTAGTTGTCCATGGGACTGGCGACCGTAATTTTCCCCAAATCTCAAATATCTAATTAACGCCAATTAATTGTTAACGTAACGACTGCAAATTTACTTTCATTATTAAATTTACCCCTTTTCAAAATTAATTTCCACCAATTTCATTTGCATTTTTCCTTTCATTTAGCTATAACCCTTTCCTCCCTCTTTACCAACAGATTAACTTTGGTGACGATTGCTTTTCCCAAATTTCCATTAGGTACACACGGTTTAATCTTTCACTGTCATTAAGGTCGATAAGTGAGGGGGAGGTTACAAACTGAGGTTTTCATAGATATCTTTTTCTCCTATTTTTGAATCACGTATCTTGTCGCTCTGTTTATCTTCATCTGAGTCAGAATCTTCAAAGTCAATTTCGGGTTTCAACATAAAATATGTTTCAAATATTGTCGTAAATTCCGTAACTCATGCAGTGTTCTGTGCATTGTAATTAGATCTTTCTTTCCTTCTGGAGCAGTAACATATTTTCCTTTATCAACAGTTTCTCATTCGAACTATCTTCTTCATCTTAACGTATGACGTCACCTCGAGCTTCTGATTGATTGTAATTGTGGTGTCACCGCCAGACACCACACTTGCTAGGTGGTAGCCTTTAAATCGGCCACGGTCCGTTAGTATACGTCGGACCCGCGTGTCGCCACTGTCAGTGATTGCAGACCGAGCGCCGCCACACGGCAGGTCTAGTCTAGAGAGACTCCCTAGCACTCGCCCTAGTTGTACAGCCGACTTTGCTAGCGGTGGTTCACTGTCTACATACGCTCTCATTTGCCGAGACGACAGTTTAGCATATCCTTCAGCTACATCATTTGCTACGACCTAGCATGGCGCCATATTCAGTTACTATTCTGAACAGATAATATTGTGACTCATGTACCGTCAAGAGCGACGTTCATCGTTAATGGATTAAAGTTAAGTATCAAACCAATTACGTCCGCTTTCTGAATTCTATTTTCTTGTCATGTTCCAGACCTCACGTCTGTATAGTTCTTCCCTCCTCACGCCAGCATGCGTGAGCTAAAACGCGTGCATTTCGGCCTCCTCTAGTAACACGGTGTTGGCTCTTCAGCCAACACAACAGTAATCCTCACGGATTTCTATACCTTGCGTATATTCATTCTTAAGAACTTCATCAGCATCTTATCTTCTTCGTTATTACGGAATGATTATTCTGCAATACTCATCATTCCATCTTCTGCTCAACACTTGTCCATGACTATGTTATCTTCCCTAACCATTGCAGTTCGCGATCTTTGCACGGCGTGATTTAATTGACGACTAAACCTTTTTCCTTTGTCGGCAGCACACGAGCTCTGCGCGACTCATTTTAATAATCTCTCTCTTACCATTTCACCTTTTGTTTCCCCAAAATTTTGGGTCGTTTCAACGCTACATTTTTCGCCATTACATTGCCTTAAACGGTTATAGAGATAATCCATCTCTAAACGCCTTAACTACGAGCGAAAAATTTCCCCCTCGCCCTGTGACGTCAAACACAGCTTGTACAGCTACTGACACGGGTGTTTCCGCTTCTGCTCGCTGCTGGCTGTCGTCACTCGCTGGAGAAGCGCTCTTGTTCCTAGCCGACCATGAATCATGCTTCTGACCATCTGTTGCGGAAGTCGCATTGTCTCGCACGTTAGTAACACGGTACTGGTGTGCTTTAATATTTCTGTCTATTCCCACCACTATTCCTTCGTCCGTCAGGCCCCTAACATTTGTGGATCTTAGTTTTCTGCTTCACATTTACATAATCATTACGCCATACGTTTCCCTTAGTGCGTTTATTTGACCTAAGCCTGCCTCTGTCTCTTCCCTTTTGCACCATTTATACTCTGTACCTGTTATCATTTTTGTGATTGTTGTGTCTATGGTTCCTAAGCCGCCTGGAGTGGCCGCGCGGTTAGAGGCGTCATTACACGAATCTGGTGGCCACTCCCGCCAGAGGTTCGAGTCCTCCCTCGGGCATGGGTGTGTGTGTGTGTGTGTTGTTACCTTTAACATAAGTTATTTTAAATTACTTTATGTAGTGTGTAAGTTTAGGGACCGATGACATCATCAGTTTGGTCCCATACGAATTTACACTTATTTGAACATTTATGGTTCCCATTGTATTCGTTAAGCCGGAAGTTATTATTTTCAAGCCACTTGTGTTCGTCGATCATATTTTCTAAGAGCGATGAAAAGGATTTTTGGTTGACCCACATAATTTTTTAAGTCTTCCGGTAATTTTGTCCAAACTCCTCAAATTATATCGGAACACACACTTATTTGAACATTTATGGTTCCCATTGTATTCGTTATACCGGAAATTATTATTTTCGAGCCAAATTATATCGTAACACGACCTTCGATTCCGTAAATAAGGCAGTTTCCTATACTGTGACCCACAGAATTGTTCCCTTGTCATTTAACCTTTTCCTTCCAACATCTTCACGATAATAAATTCTCTCCAATGACTGTTTCGTATTTGTTTGGACCAATATTCATCCAAAAACTTGTGTCTAAACTTACCAAATATTGTTTCTTCAGCACTTAGTTTGATCCCCCTCCGTTTAGCAGTGCTATTTACTTTTTCCTGATCCATGAGATTATCTTTATTGTAGGCAATCTTGTCTACCACATATATAGTTGCAGTGTTGATTTTTCCTTTGAAAATAACGGAATTTTCTGTGAATACCCAAATTTGTGCTGTTAGACTTCTCTTCACATTCTTGTATTCTTTCATTTAATAATTTCTCAGATTTGCGAGCAATAGTTCTCGTTTGCCTCCAGCAATTGCCCTTCTTACAAGCTAAATTTTGTCCTGAACTTTAGTTTCTACTATAGGATGACATTTTCTTGAACTTTCTCTATTTCAATATCAAATCTTTCCTTAATATCATTGATTTCTCCTGCATGCTATTAAAATTTTGAATTAGGTAGTGAGTCTCTATTTTCACATTTTTCATTTCATTAGTTTTGATATATGATTTGTCGCCTACATTTTCGAGGTTCTGGTTAACTTTATCTCCTTGTTTGTTCATATGTTTACCTTGTGGTTTAAGTTGGTCATTTATGTTACCTGTTTGTTTTTTAAGCTGTTCATTCATATTACTTGCTTGTGCTCAATGTTGGCTATTCATACCACTAGTTTGTGCTACTAAACTTTGCAGTACTTTATACCTGTCTATGTTTGCCTGTATGTTTTGTTCTGGACTGTTTTCCTCAATTGATTCTGCTTCCTCCTAATTTGAAGTTTCGTTCTTGGTCTGTGACAATTTCAATATATCAAAATATTGACTCCGATATTCAGTATCTCCTCCATAAGCTTGCTGCTGTAAAATAGATTGCTCTGTCTACCAATTAACACACCTACTTTCTGATGATGTTTCTGTCCTCCTATCTTGTTCTTATAACTCCCTGTTCTGTTCTGAATGTCTTTCCTGCCTTTTCGTTTCCATATTTAAATATTGTTCGAACCACATGTACTAATTTAATTTCCTACTCTATTTCCCTCCTAATTACCATAATGGGTTAATGTCACTAGACACTTTCTATCTCTATTGTGTTTGTACTGCAGTCAGTATCTTTTTATAAAAATGTGCTTTGTAATGATAGTTATAATTGGTGAATGCTTTGAATAAATATATAGACAATGCCCACTAAAAGCCCCTGTCAAGGAACAAATATAGAATTTAACTCTTTTAGAGTTTTAGAGTATTCTTAGAACTGTCACAGATAAAACTCATGTGTAACATTAAATCGTCCTGTCAAAGAGAGATAAGTATAACACTACTTAAGTGTAATCTTCTCTTCTAAATGTGGGCTACTGTTGGAGTATCCGGATCAGTACCTTCTATAAGAATTCCTTTAAAGCTTATTACCAAAGTAAATTTTCGATCTTAGACTTCCTAAATTAACGTTAGCCATAATGGATACAAGTATCAGACTACTACTTCCTGTCCTGAAGGGATTGCAGTATAGAGCAATATCAGGGATCGAACCAGTAACCTTTTGCTTCCAGGCCTTTTATGTTGTCAAGACTATATGTGAATTGTGATCAGCCTAATTAGACAACAAGTTACCTTCACTTGGTTATTTTAAAGTGTAATTGTGATTTGCTATTTTGAATATACTGTACCTTAATGTACTTAGGAAAGTAGAATCAGTTTCTCATGTACAGTACAACTACTAATCTTTACTATTACTATACCAGATCCAGAGAAATTACAGTACAGCACCCAGGTACATTAATGCTTTCACTGTTCTTTGTGTAGATAATATTATTCAAATGCAAGCAAAAAAATCGACCTTGAGGTGTCTCTACAACTGAGATTTGTCGAACACGTTATTATTATAAGTTAGTTAAGGCAAATTTACGTTATTATGATACTAACACAATATTAACACATACTTAGAATTTATCATTCTCAGTAATTAACCTAAGGGTGGTCCTTAAACTGTACTTCGTCTGATAATGATACAAGCTTTCAGCTCTTATTAAATCTCCACTAAACACTGTTCCAAAAAGAAGACAAATCTAACTGATTAACTTCTATTTTGTTTATATCACTGGATTTCAGCAGTTTAATCTTTTATACAACAGATTAGCATATTTTAATGTAACTATTTCAGTATATTACTGTTCTTTATATTATCATAATATGCCACACAAATTATTTATCAAAATAGCAAGATCATTTACTCATAAGTAAATAATTTTCATTGCTATATTTGTTTCACTAAGCAGTCTTTCCTTTCATTTCATAACTAATGTGTAGAGTTCAGCAACAGCATAACATCCAGAACACTAACAATTTAATTCAACACAAATAACATTTATTGATTATACAAAAAATTTCAAGATACTTTACTAGATTAAGTTTGCAGAATCATAGTTCTTTGTCATTTTAGAATACCCAGAACAGTTTTCACTAGGACAGCTGTGCGGGGTAGCCCTTCAGTCAGAGGCGCCTTGTAATGGTTTGCGCAGCTCTCCACTGTCGGAGCTTGGAGTACTCCCTCGGGCATGGGTGTGTGTATGACCGAGCAAGGTGGCACAGTGGTTAGCACACGTATTTGGGAGAACAATAGTTTAATCCCATGTCCGGCCATCCTGATTTAAATTTACCGTGTTTTCCATAAATCACTTGAGGCAAATGCCATGATGGTTCCTTTGAAAGGGCCTGACTGATTTCCTTCCCAATCCTTTTCAAATCCAATGTGACTGATGACCTCTCAGTTGGGTATCCTCCCCATAAACAACCCCACCCTCACTAGGATAAGACTCTTTCTGGGTATATGTCATAGGAAAATGATCCAAGATGCTACTCAACAAGGGTGTAAAATTAAAGCACACAATGGAAAATACTGAACCTGAAAATGAAGATTTGGATCTGTCTGACCACCCCCTGAAGAAGATCTTACGATCTCTTAATGGTAATATTTTTTCCTCTTTGTTACTCATTAACATATAAATTACAACATGAAACATAAATGAACAATTAGGGGATCTGGTAATTACAAAATAATAAATGTTGTTTCAGCTTATGCATTCACTGTAGATTAAAAAGCTGTTAATATATCACAAATTTTTGTATACCAATGTCCAATGGACATATTACCGATCAACTGCCCAAATCTGATCTTTTTATGGATATGTGATCTGATATAAATAATGATAGATGACTGAAATCATTTAGGTACGAAATACTAGAAGACACTACCTTCATAGATGATCTACAGTGGGGTGCAACGTCGGTGGAAATAAAGTTACGTGATCACAGCTATTTAGCTTTACAGCCCTAATAAGCCAAAACGATTAGCAATATCACCATTTGCAATGCATCCAGTATGTCAGAGTGATGAATCTCATACACGTCTGCAACGATGGAAGAACTCCAGCCACAAAATATTAAAAAAACTCATTCAGACACTAGGATGGCAGAAAGCAGTCCCCTGACTAGTAGAATCTAATACGCAGACACCCAGCTACAAGGACAGAATTCAGATAATGTCTCAATGTGAGTATAGACAGAAGAAATGATAAATTAATTATGAATGAAAATAATATTATTAATAAATGAAAAATTTATTAATAAATGAACAAAACAGATTGGGAACCTAAAGTAAGAATTCCAGGAAAAAGTTAAAAAACAAACAAGGGAAACTTCTACCAAATTCTGTAAGATGTGCAATAATTGGACCAAGGGGCTATGGTAAAACGACATTCATGATTGATAATTACATTATAGCTAAAGGATGGTTGAATTGGAATAAATTTAAACATTTGTATGTTTATTCAAAAAGCTTAGAATAACCAGAAAATCAAGAATTTATAAAACAATGTAAGAAATTGAAGATGAAATAAATAAAGATATTGTTAGTTTTATTAAAAATAATGCAGGAATTATTCCATTAGATGAATGTAAGGATAATTCAGTGGTTGATTTGATGACTTTATACTAGAAATTCAAGATATTGTCAGAAATTATTTCACTCAAGGTAGACACAAAGATATAGATTGCTTTTATTGAGCTCAAACATATTCAAAAATGCCAAAGTAACTGGCAAGAGAAAATTTAATTTTTTAAAATATTTTTAGACAAGATGATACAAATTTAAATCATATTTACCATGAGTTTGATGGTGGAGATTTACAGTTTGATAATTTTAAAGAAATGTGTAGTAAATAGGTATGTCAAGAAAACCAAATGAAGGGAAGATTAAAATAAAATACAACATAAACTTAACTAAAAACATTAAACAAAAACATGTTAAACATTAAGCATAAAACATTTACTTTAACATTAACATTAACTTTAACTTTAACATTAAGTTTAAGTTCAACTTCAAATTTAACATTAAGTTTAACCTAAACAAAAACATAAACATAAATACAATTATAAACAAAAACACAAACATAAACATTAAATGTTAAACATAAATATTAACATTAAACATAAACATAATTAATGTTTTTTCTTCATTAATAAATGTTTGCAAAGTTGATGATAAAGTTGTTAACAAGTGAAACAAAATTGAAAGAAATGTGAAGAATTAGAAGAACAATTTAAGTTTTGGAAAAAGCAACCAAGAAGAGAATATAAGAAATATGGAAAGGAAGATGATCCTGTTATTGATGCTATTGCAAATGTAAAGCAATTGAAGAAAATATGGAAGTTCAAAACCAAATACCTCCATGTAGCCATCATATAGAAAATTTTGAAGATTTATCACCAATTAATTCATTAGATGATTGGTCTGATGATATTCCTGGAAAATACGATTATACACTAAGTGAAACAGAAATTAAATATGTCCTGAATGAGTATGAAGAAGAAAATAAATCTAGAAAGATAAATTAAAGTAAAAAGACAAATGTTAGTGAAAGAATGTTAAAGTGTATTAATAACAGTGAAGATAAAGTATTAAGTTCAAAACCTGTTGGTATGTTGAAATATGTTGGTAATTTACCTGTAGAATTTAATGGTGGTAAATTAACAGTTGGTAAAGAAACATATGAAGGTACAGATGGATTACTGAGACTTTTAACTGAAAAGCAAATAATTGTAGAAGATTTATATAAAAAGTTTAATGGTGAAGATTTATCAAACTATATGGATCTATTATTAAATTTAGGAACATTATATTCTGATAATCCAAAATCCAAATCATCCAATAACGTTTGGACGATTGATGTTAGTAAGTTACTTGAAAGATTAAAGATTAGCAGTAATTCATGGTGAAGAACTAGCTGGATATAAAAATTATTGTTATGAAAAAGTTAGTATTGCACAAATGTTAACAAATAAATTTAGTGATTTTATAATAGAAAAGCCAAAAGGAATTTAATATTTGATTCGAATTTTGAATAATCTTCCACATACATTTTAGAAAAGTGATAAATATGGAAGAGGATTAGTAAACACTTCAATTAATTTAAGAATGTATGCAAATGATGCTTCATTTGGTAAGAAATTGCTGCAACATCTGTTAGCGGAATAATGTGTGAAGAAGAAAATTATGTATAGGAATTAATAGTGATGAAAATGGTTGGGGATTATAAATTTTTAAACTATATAAAAAAATCTGTCATCATATTGAAACTATATAAAAAATCTTTATAATTTTTAACTAAATCAAAAGTGTTCATAAATTTTTTTATGTATATAAATTTTTAATCTACATAAAAAATCTTAATACATTGTTAACTATACAAGATTTTTAACAATATGAAATATTTTAATTAATTTTAACTAATAAATGAATAACTTTACAATTGATTATCCTTTCCTACCTAGTGGTAAAACTAAACCAAATTGTCCTAAATTAAAGTTAAATAATAGACAAATAAATTCACTTAAACCGTTTTTAACAGATATTCAAAGAAGAAAAAAAGAAAACAAAGGTAGTGGAAATTTACTTGTTACATTAGCTATTCCTGTTGTAAAAAATTTTTAAATATTGAACAAAAGTGAAAGATGGTAAAGATTAACACAACATGAAGGTGGATTTCGTCCATTATAATTAGTTGTATTACCTTACTTTGCAAAAACTGGTTCATTATCTGGAGGATCTGCAACAATTGCAAACAAAAAGAAAAATGGTAAAGAATTAGAAGAGCAAAAAAGACACAACTTGGAAATGGAGAAAAAATGTGGTACAGTTACAAAGAAAACAAAAAAATCAAAAAGTAATGGATAAATATATTAATGCATTAAGTAATTTTGATATGCAAGAGCTTACTAAGCAATTAAAAATTAAACACTTTTGTGGTGAATATATGATTAACAAATTAGTAAATAAACCATTAAATACTGAATGTGTCATCCTAAATTTAATTACATCTGATAATTCTGGTACTCTTTGAATTTCTTGTTATAAAAATAAGGATGAAAAATTTGTTTCTGATTCCTGTGGTGGTAATATAACAAAACAATTAGTGAACTATTTGGGGAAAAGTGAACTATAATGCAATGCAGAAGGAATAGAAAATGTTGATGAAGTAATATGTGGTTATTTACGTTTATTTGTTTTGCTTTGTGAGAATTATAATTTTAATGTTATTTTAGATTTAATAAATGGACATTTTTCGGATTAGATACAATAAACCTATATATAATTTAGAAAAAATTGAAAAAATTGAAAAACTGAAAATATTATTAAACAACTTCAATTATCAATAGATCCAAAGATAACTAATGCAATTAAACAGTTGCAAAAAGAATATAGTGCTATTTTTAAAGTAACTAAAGGTAATATTGGTTTCTAAAATTGAAGACAAGCTAATGTAAATGATCCAATTGATGCAAAAGATGTAGTTAACACACAATACTTACAAACAGAATACATTACAAAACCTGAACACACAAGCTTTTCAACACAGTTCAATGATTATTTTACCAAAAAAGAAGTAAAAATAGCTTTTTCAGATTATTTCTGAAAAACGGATTGAACTTCGTACTGAGAACAGTTAGGTAAACTTAAAGAAAATATATATGATAAACAAATAATTCAATTTACTTTTATATCATCTGGTGAACAAATTTATGTACAATATTGAATATGATTTAATACTTAAAACGACTATTAGTAAAATTATAAATAGATATTTAAGCTTCGATGGTTTTGATATAACAGTATGTGTAGCTGATAAGCTATATCAAATAAATAATAATAATCAATCAATATTGGTACACAAATAAAATTTCATAAATATAACTTTTAAAGATTCTGTTATAGATGTTCCTGTAGACGAAAATATAATTGTATTTGGTGAAATTAGTTAACTATTTAAATTTTTAACTTATATAAATTTTATATATATATATATATACATTTGTATATCAATGGAAAATCATAGTTCAAATTTAGTTCTTAATGACGGTTGTATTTATTGTTAGAAATGTAAAAAATTTACAGAAACACATAATCCACATAGAATAACAACAAAATATGGAAGATATAGAATTGAAGGTATTTGTACAATTTGTAAATCTAAAAAGAAGAGATTCATAATAAAATCTGTAAATGGTGAAGGTTTAAATAATTAATGAATTACATAAACCAAATTGAAAAAATTTTTTAACAAAGAAATGTTGTTTCTTTGGTTTAGATGATTTATGGCAAGTTCTCTAATTGAAATGTATTCAGGTAATTTAAAGGATTGTCATAATTAAATAATGGATATAAATATTTATTAACAATAATTGGTGTTTCTTTAAAATATGCACTTCTTTTCCTTTTAAAGATGAAAAATCTAAAAATATAGTCCATATTACAACAGATAATGGTAAAGAATTCTATAACCTAGAATTTAATGAATTAATGAAGAAATATAACATTAACCATTATTCAACTTTATCAGAATTAAAAAGCTGTTGTAGAAAATTTTATCAGAATACTTAAAAAAATGTGGAAGAAATTTGTTTAGCAACGAAATTATAAGTGGTTTAATTTAGTTAAAAATGTAATTGATGAGTACAATAATACAAAACATTCTATAATACAAATGACATCAATAGAAGTTAGTAAAAAAATTATAATTTAGTAACATTGTATATAATCATTTAGTATTCAAACAATTAGTTTTTTTAAGAGAATTAGTGTACCATTTAGTTTAACAAACAATTAGTTTTAACAGTCAATTAGTATTTAAACAATTATTTCTGCTATCAATTACATTAACAATCAATTACTTATTAAACAATTAGTTTCACAATCAATTAGGTTTTAAACCAATAGTTTTTAAGACAATTTGCTTACTTTTAGTTTGCTATTTAGTTTAAAATTAATTTTTTTTTAGTTTTTAAAAGAATTAGTTAACTATCTAGTTTAGCAATCAATTAGTTTTTCAAAAGGATTTTGTGCATGATTTAGTTCAACAATTAAAAAGTTTACTATTAAGTTTAACAATGAACTAGTTTTACAATCACCCAGTCTTTTAAAAAAAATTAGTTAACTATGTAGTCTATCAATCAAATATTTTTTAAAGAAGTATCAAATATTTCCATCAAATTTTTGAATTTGAACATCATTTGATTTAATTATTTCATCTTTTACTTTAATTCTGTTCTCGTTCACTTTGATACTCTCATCTTTCAAATTAATTCTATTATCTTTTATTTCAACTATTTCATTGTTTATTTTATTGAAAGTTTTTAGTTTTTTGAATACAAAAATCTTTGTGTTTTATTAGATCTTTGTAAAAAGTTTCCATTTGTAAAGAAAATTTTTATATATTTTAGTATTTTTTTGATTTTATATAGAAGTAATTTTACTAACCTTATAAACAAAAAATTTTTTTACAGTTTTACTAACTTATAATGAAATATCAAGATCAAGAACAAAATTATTATTTTTATTAATTTTGAAGCATTTTTATGTACAGGAAACAATGCTGCTTTTACAGACTGTAAAAATCATTTTTCAACATTCCTTTTTACTTGAATGCAAGCTTTTTTGTTCTTATTATTTTTGTTTAATCTTATTAAGATTATCTTTTTACTGAAATATATTTATTAATTGCTAGTTGCAAACCAATAACTCTTTTTAATGTCCATCCTGATCCTTGCCTTAAGAGTTACATATTTTTTCTAAAATATCTCTTTTGTCTTTTAAATATTTTATTAAATAATTTTTCTTAATTCGTGTTTGTTGCTCAAATACTTGAACTTTTTCATTTTATTCATTTGTCTGTAGTTTATATTCACAATATAAATTAAAATTTATCTTTAAACCATGATGTACTTTCAAATATTCTTTAAGAATTTAAATGAGATTTTGTTTTTACTGCAGATAAGAAATGATTAGGATCAATTATATCTATACTATTTTCAAAATTTATAATTTGTAATCTTTTTCCAAATGCTTTACATTATAAAATCACAAGGACTTGTAACTTTTAATTGTTGTAGTTCATAAGGAATTTATGTTTCCGTTTTGCAATTTTATTTATTACATAAAAAATTCATCAGATTTGTAAAAAATATATTTTAACAAAATGATAATCATTTAATAGAGGGATATAGATTATTGTTTAATATATAATTAATTGAAAGGAGAATTAGTATATTATTTTGTTTGACAATCAATTAGTTTTTAAACAATTAGTTTTTTAAAAAATTACCTTACTATTTATTTTATTAATCTATTAGTTTACTATTAAGTGTTAGAATCAATTATGTTTAGTAATTTATTTAATTAATAATAAAGGGAAACTATGTAATACATTATAAATAGTAAAGTTATAGCTTTCTTATTCTTAATATATTCTATAGTACACTTCTTACCTTTCTAATTATGTATACCTTTATATGTAGGATTTATATAAAAATAATTGAAATCTTTAACCTCAACAACTTTTACATTTCTTTGTAGATGTAGATTTTTCTTCAGTTACGACATCTTCATTATACATTGTAGATGTAGATTTTTCTTCCTTATTCATTGATAATAATATTTTTCAATCCTCTTCAGTTGGATTTCGCTGTAAATGTTCCTTAAAATAATTTTAGGAACACTTTTTCCACCCACACAAGGAATTCAATTTTTATTGTAATTTTTTACGTGATATTTATTTATACAAGGCATCCATATAGTTTTATAACCATCTTTTGTGTATTTTTGTAAAGTAAAACAATCAATTGATTCCTCTGTATTCTAAAATTTACAGAATTTAGATTTCACAGAAGATTTTTGTTGAACTTGCTCCATTTTAATATAAAATATTTATTAGATTTGTAAAAAAGTATTTTTTTAAATTTCTATAATTTTTATAATTTTACAATTTAAGTATATAAATAATCACCATAATATGAAGCCACATGAAACAAGAAAATAGTATGCTAGTAGAAGCAGGAAACATAAATATATTATAGCCTATGTTAAACTGCACACGTATGCTGTAGAAATAATTGACAAAGTAATCACACTCACCAAACAGTGCGACATCAAACCCACCATTATTTCAGGCGATCTCAATTGCAGAATAGACATGGAGAACTACAAAACAAAACTAAACATCGAAACCCTAGAAGAAGATGGTTTCACCCTACTAAATGATAGACAGATACCTACATACATATGCTACAATGGGAAAAGCACCATTGATATCACATTAACAAGAGGAGAAATAAGAGGACATATTCAACCAATATGGCATGACTCCATTACTCCTATACGAAAGCACATTCCAATGAAGATAAAAATAAATAATGTCACGTCACCGCCAGCACAAAAGACCCACCAAATCACACAAAGAAAAATAGATATAGAGAAATTAACAAACCAGCAAGAACAAATAACACAAACAGAAACTTTAATAGAGAAAGGTGACCTTGAAAAAGCAATAGACCAAATAGAAGACCTACTAAAAAATTCAGTGATACAAACAAACCCAAGAACAAGGATGGTTAAAAGATGGTTCGATGCTGAAAGCTACAGCAAAAGGAACACTGTCTTAAGAATGCTCAACACATTAAGAAACCAGCAGGACGAGGAAACATACAAACTGTATGCAGAAGACAGGAGAAGAAAAAAGAATACATAGAAAGAGAGGCAAAATGAGAAACGGATGAAGCAGAGAAAGAGCCATACATAGCAGCAAAACCAAGAAAACTGGCTCATACACCAAATATTGACACAAAGGAATGGAAAGACCACTTCAGTAATATACTTAACAAATGAGGAATCAAAACACCCCCAAAGAAAGCGAAGCAACATCAAACTAAGGAAAAAGACAATGTATTGGAACCTCTAAATGAAGAAGATGTAAAAGAAGTAAAAAAAGGCACTGAAGAAGAAGAAAGCTGCAGGACCCAATAATATATATAATGAACATATAAAAGATGCGAAAGAGGCCCTCCAACATGTGTGCATCAAACTTTTTCACAAACGCCTGGAACTTGGAAGAATTCCGACACAATGGAGACACTCGATAATAAAAGTGCTCTTCAAAGGTGGAGGAGACCCAATGGACCCAAACAAGTAGAGAGGCATAGCCCCGGAAAATACTCAGTTCCAGATGTTGTCAAAGTTAATTGCACAAAATACGAAAGCCTCTGTGGATAGTCATCTCCCAGAACGACAAATGGGTTTTAGATCTGGAAGATCAGCACTTACGGCAGTCAGGCTTCTTCTAAACAACATCGCTGAAGTGCAACAAAAGAAAGAAGTTTTCTACACAGTGTTCATAGATTTTGCCAAAACCTTTGACTTACTTGAAAGAGATCTCATAGTCTGAAAACGAAAACAAAATGGGAGATGATAGTGTATGGGTAAGAACAATAAAGTCAATCCTCAAATACAGCTTAATCACAACATCAGACAACCCCTCGTTTTCAAACATCATTCTTCAATCGAATGGAGTCTTACTGGGTGACCCAATGGGCCCTTTGCTATACATTCTTGGCACTGAAGAAGGACTCCAAATTGGAGAAAATGAAAAAGATGTATATGTATATACAAATGCTGACAACATAGCTGTAGGTTCAACAGATATACAGAAGCTGAGAAAACAGACAAATGGTGCAGTGAACGCGAACTACACATAAACATAACAAAGACAGAAATGGTGATTTTCATAAAAGGAGGCAAAACACCCAAGAATGCGGAAATCAACATCAGAGGACAAAAAATAAAAATCCCATCAGACATTAAATACCTAGGGGTGACATTGCAACCAACATCTAAATGCTTCACAAAACATACAATAGAATGTGCAGCCCAAGCAATAATAGAAATACAGGGCATCAAAAACATCCGCCTGCTCAGTCTAGAAACAGCCATGAAATTATTCAATGCAAAAATCTTGCCAAACGTGGCCTATGGGATGGAGGTTTTATGGGACAATCTGACAGACAAAATCTAGAAACACTAGGAAAGGTAAAACCAACTTATCTAAAATGAGCCGTAGGTCTCTCAAGGGTAACAAAATCTAAACTAGTGTAACTTCCACCGAGAGAGATATTCGTAATTGAAGACATCAAACTTTGATATATGATGTCACACAGCAGGACTTCCTGAAGGCAACTGAAGATCATGGAGGACAAATGAGAAAAAGTATGGCCAGAGGTCTATGGCACCGAAGCAATGACGAACCGCTCATGTGCAGCACCAATCTTCGAGCTGCGACGTGTCATAACTAGACTATCTATTCACAGCTTTCATCATCCAATTTGCAAAAAAAACTTATCATAACCCAACCACAGCATGTGTACGTGCACTGTGTAACAAAGCCTGTGAATGATATCATATAGAACTGTGCTGGAAAAGAGTGAAATCGATAAATGAATATGGAAAACTGTAAAATGTAAAGGTAAATGTAAAATGTTAAGTAAAGTTACTGTATGTGGCTATTTGGCTGCAATTTTATTAAAAAAATAATACGCCGCCTCATCTTGATCATCAAAGATAGGAAAAATATCAATTATTTTAACTGTTTCTGGTGCTTTATTTTTAATAATAATTGTACAAAGTGGACAATTTTCTTTTTCCTTTAACCATTCATCACTACATTTTTTATGAAAAATATGATTGCAATTTGTTTTAACAAATTGATTATTATTTTCATTACTTAAAGAAATAGGACAATCAATAACAATTTCAGATTGCTCAATTAGTTCATAACTTTCTTTTAGTTTATTTTGCATTTCCTTCATGTTTTCCATTTACAAGAAATAATTTTTATTAGATTTATAAAAAATAAAAAAAGAACAATTTTCAATGAATCATTTAGCTATAAGTTCAAAATAACAACTTTTTAAAAATATGTTGAATACAAACTTCAAATTTATTTTTGAAAAACGAATAAAAATTTTTTCTTTGTAAATGGAAACTATTTTATTCAAGAAGCAAAACAATGTAAATAGTTCTAAAGAAATTAAAAAAGTAAGTGAGCTAGAGATAAATGTTTTATATAGTATTATGAACTGTGAATATTTAAATACTAGATATGGAGAACAACTTTGTCTAGAATTCAATAATGATTTTAAAATTATTTTACCAAATAGAATTTCTAAATTAATTGATGATTTTGATTTTGAAATAATTAAAAAAGGACAAACGAAACTCAAATATACAAGTATGAAGAAACTTAGAAATAGGGATAATGAATTTCATGATATATAGTTCCCAATGTAAAATTTTTAAAATAATGTACTTTTGTTTTAACTAATACATTTTATTATCTTGCAATCACGATGTAAATTTTTATAATTTACTTTTGTTAACTAATATATTTTTAATTAATTAACTTATGTTCACAATGTTATTCTTTAAAATAACATACTTTGTCTACTAATACATTTTATTTATTTACTAATGTTCACAATGTTATGTTGTAAAATAATGTACTTTGATAAGTATTAAATTTTAATTAATTTACTTATGTTCACCATGTAAAATTTTTAAAGTTACTTACTTTTGTTAATTAATACATGTTATTGTGTTACAATTACGTTGTAAATCAAATAATAAAGTCAGAAATCAGTTGTTTATTGTATTAAGTTGTATTATTGTAAAAAATAGGTATTTAGTTAACATTATAAAATCGGTTTACTTAATTAAATAATCAGAATTTTTAAAATTCAGTTGTTTTACTTATAAAATACAGAATTTGTTAACTAACACATTTTAATTTACTTACTTTTATTTATTTAATTTATTTACTTATTACATTTCATAATGTAAGAGTTTAATGTTAACTTACTTTTGGTAACTAATACCTGTTATTGTGTTACAATCACATTGTAAATGAAATAGTGAAGTCAGAAATTAGTTGTTTATTGTATTTACTAGTATTGTAAAAAATAGGTACTTAGTTAATGATATAAATTCGGTTTAGTTAATTAAAGATACTGAATTTCGAAAAATCAGTTGTTTTACTTATAAAATACAGAATTTATTTTAAATTGCGTTAGTGTGCCAAAACCAGCAAAATGTATCTACTGTCAGACCTCTTTCTCTCCACCTCTGGCTTCCCAGCAATGCTCAGCTCCGCTCCCTCACAACTACAGAAAGCGAATCATATTCTCGAAACTATGGAATATTCTCTCTCCCTACGGATTCTTCTGAACGCCAGCCAACCATATTTTAGTGTTTTGTCGTCCAGCAAGGAGAGTTTGCGAGGAAGTACCTATTCCTGTTAATTTTCGCTACAAAACTGGCCGGCTGCTGCTCTATTGTGCTTCAGTGCTCAGGTGTCTCGACCATCCAACTTCGGCTACTTCCTGTGTTATGTAGCCAGGATGTCACACCAGCCATTTTCTGACACTCAACCTGTGTCAAGCTGGACCAACACACCTGTGTAAGGTTTTTCACCCAGGGTCTTAGTTACACCTTCCGTTTCATTTCTACTGGCGTTCCCAGGGTCTGAGTTACACCTTCCGTTTCGTTCCTACTGACGTTCGAACCTTAGCTAGTATAAGCAATCATTCACTACGCCATTTCGATAATAAAGGCAATTCAGCACCTTTCATGCAATAAGCGCTAACAACTATTTGAAAGGTGTATGTCTTCTTTAAATGTTCACATATATGATGTACAACCTGTCAAATAGTACCTAATTCCGATTGTAAATCATGCAAAGTAAGTAGATGAGTTCTTGTAAGTTTCGAAATTATAGCCACCCTACAATGAACTTCTTTGAACCAGTTTACGGTAGCAACAAATTTTTATTTCTAAAAACACACATAAAATTACTATACACTTATATGGATATGTCCAAAAGAACAGACACCATATCCATATAAGTGTATAGTTCTGCTAATACTGGCCATGACCTTCTACTTCTGTGCTGATGTACACATATCATCAGTATGAATGTAGTGTGTGGACATACAAGGTAAGTTGAGAATGTGGGTACAGCGGGAGGAGTATGCGAGATAGTCCCTGCAGTCGCACTCTCCTCTGTGCCCTCAGTTTCTCAGATGGATGCTGGCATGGTAGTTCAGCGTGTTTCGTCAGAGAGCTGGTTGGCCTCTGTAATAAAAAACTGATTGAAAGGATCAACAACTAACTTGAACTGATGTCATGTAACATCCGCAACGACCAAACACAACAAAAAAAAAGTTGGATACAGTGTCTGCCATGTAAGCAGGAGATCCCAGGTTCGAGTCCCGGTTGTTGCACACATTTTCACCTGTCCCCATTTATATATATCAACGCCCGTGAGCACCTGAAGGTATTAATATAATTACAGTTTCCCAAAATTACTGGTTAAAGCTGTTGTTACAGTTCTAAATAAACTTCCTAATCTTTTGCTGTAGGCGATAGGCATGTCTTTTCATTGTGGCGGCTACAGAACCTACGCATTAGCAGCTGTAGCTCTTGCAATTTTAGGGCTTAACAAAATCTTCTTGTCATCGAGATATATATATATGACATTCTACTACAAAACAGAAGTCTCCACCTGAGGATATATTGACAGTGACTGATGTGTAAGTCACTCTCAATATTTTGCCTCTATCACTGCTGCTTACAGTCTGATTTCACTCTTCTTTGATCTATTTAGCTGCAGCGAGCCAAATCATTCCACCTTCTCATTTTCACTCCATCCTAATCCATTTCAGATGGGAACCATGACCTCCTGTACATTTCACCTATATAACTCTAATGCCCTCAGGATGAACCTGTTTTCAAGTTCACAATATTTCATTTAACACATTTATCTGATTCAGAAATAACTTGTTTTGAAAACATGTTATACAAAAATCTTTTACAAATTCATCTTACTACGATTTAGACATAAATGTGTTTTGTAATAGTTTGCCTCGAAGCTATTAACTTTCACAGATCTATAATACTTACGACCGATTGTTATAAGATAGGGTGTAAAGAATTATTTATTTTAGTAAATTACTGACGCCACTTCGACCTTACCACCTTTTCCAATCCTCAGACCCCCTTTCGTTTCAAACAAAAGCATACTGGCTTTTACATAACACTTATTCCTTACGTTGTTCCTAAACGTGACCATTTCTTACAACTGTGAAATTTACATCAGCATGAACTATTTATACACACAAATATTTTAAATACAAAATGTCATGAGAGAATTATTTAATGTAATAAACAATTTTCATAGTATTTTACATTCATTACTCACATACAATGCAAAGAACTTCAAACTCCAGTGGATTCTGTTGCAATCTGATGTGTAACAAACAAGTAATCGTTCTGGTGTCCAATTCAAGATGCTGAAAATAATTAATTTCGTGGCTTGCTGTGTACGCAGACTAATTTCAGTAGCTGCTGTAGGGATTTTGATTCGGTTTTCACTAATAATTGCACTGATTCACGAGGAAAGTTTTTGTATATAATTTACAAATATTTCGTACGAATTGTCTGAATTTTGATGAATTAAATTTTAGTTGTGAAAGCTACGCCATTGCCACCTAGCGAGCAGCCGCCAGAATTGGAGAAAGCACAGCTCCTTGAGGGAACACATTACGTAACACAGTTAGCGTATGATGTAGTGGTCTAGCGCTAGTTCAGCATTGCGTATCGGGCGAGTTTGTGTGTGTGTGTGTGTGTGTGTGTGTGTGTGTGTGTGTGTGTGTGTGTGTGTGTGTGTGTGTATTGGTCGGTGTCGCCTCGTTCTTGCCTAACAGAGATTGTTGCTGGTACGTTCTCTGGTAGCAGACTTCTACGCCCTAGCAGACATCAGTCTGACGAGTCTCACAAAAATATTCTTTGCCGGTGTACTGTTAGTTTCAGTTTTGACAAGAGTGCTCGTCCTGTTCAACGAGGCCCTATAGACATTCACGATTTGTTGGTCGATACGATTCGCATTTTACCATATCAGGTAAATACTGCTTATGATAATTCTGATCCACTCGTATATGTATTTTTTGCGAAGTGTCAACATACCTCGCAAGTGGACCTGCTTCTGTCTCGAGTTGGTTTTCAACTGATGTTTACACATCTTGATGGTTCCATTAGTCCAGTAGTTCTCGCAGATGCATCGATTGAGTATATTCCGGTTAGAGCTCACAATCTTCCTGAAGTGACCGATTCATTTCTTAAGGCTGCGTTGCTTCTTTTGAAGGCATTCGACGTATCCGGCTGGAACGTTGGTTACTACAATATCGTTTGCCATGCCTGTATGTTTTCTGGCTTTACAGCTACAATAATAATGAGCGTATGGCATTGGTGGCCGGTGAACCTTCACGAGGCGGTTCGGCCGCCGCTCCACAAGTCCTTTAGCGCCACTACGGCGACTTGCGAGTGAATGAGGATGAAATGATGATGAAAGACATACAACACCCAGTTATCTCGAGGCAGAGAAAATCCCTGACCCCGCCGGGAATCGAACCCGGGACCCCGTGCGCGGGACAGCTGTCATATTCGGCTACAGGAAGGTCTTCTTATGAAGTTGAGAAGGCAGCTGTGGCATGATGACGTAATTTGGTGTGAGTTACCGATGACAGACGGTTTGTTCGATCGTGATAGTCCGCGATCGGCTGTTGCATTCGAAATTTGCGCGCCAAAATGATAACCTTCTGTTATTAATATTAGAAAAACTAAACAATGAATTTACTTGCATTACATGTAAAAACATCTCTCAGTAGCAGGCTGTCATTCATTTACTTGAAAAGTGTTAATTACCAATAGGATAGTAAACAATTGCTAAATGAAAAGACAGACGAAGCTCTTTGGAGGCTTTCGGATCGCACCTAACTTGAATCGCGGGCGAAGCGGTTCGGCAGTCTCGGAGTACAGACATGTTGTCTGCCGGGGTCGGTATCGTTTAAGGACTTAAGTAGCAACCTCTGGTTATTTGGATATGTAATTGGGAAAAATTTCAACGGCCGGAGTGGCCGAGCGGTTCTAGGCGCTACAATCTGGAACCGCGCGACGGCTGCGGTCGTAGGTTCGAATCCTGCCTTGCGCATGGATGTGTGTGGTGTCCTTTGGTTAGTTAGGTTTAATGTAAGTAGGCTGTTTATGTTTTCTTATTGGCAACGTTACGTAGCGATATGTATGAAAATCACTGGCTGTGCTGTGTGCAGTCTGTTGCTAGTTTGCATTGTTGTCTGCCATTGTAGTGTTGGGCAGCGGCAGCTGGATGTTAACAGCGCGTAGCGTTGCGCAGTTGGAGGTGAGCCGCCAGCAGTGGTGGATGTGGGGAGAGAGATGGCGGAGTTTCGTAATTTGTCATGAACTGCTATACATATTATGACTTTTGATGATATTAAGGTAAATACATTGTTTGTTCTCTATTAATATCTTTCATTTGCTAACTATCCCTATCAGTAGTTAGTGCCTTCCATAGTTTGAATCTTTTATTTAGCTGGCAGTAGTGGCGCTGCTGTATTGCAGTAGTTCGAGTAACCAAGATTTTTGTGAGGTAAGTGATTTGTGAAATGCATAGGTTAATGTTAGTCAGGGCAATTATTTTGTAAGGATTTCTGAAAGTCAGATTGCGTTGCGCTAAAAATATTGTGTGTCAGGTTAAGCACAGTCCTGTACAATTGTTCTAAGGGGACGTTTCATATGTCGACCCTTAGCCGAGGATACCTAACTGGAATCTTCTGATTTTTTCTTGTAGTTTGTGTAATTAGTGTAGCTATTGTATATGGCTAGTGCATAATTGTAGAGAGAATCTCCTTTGTAGTTGCAGTCTTTCATTGTTGTACAGTAAAACAGTTGTGACATGCATGTAGATTTGCACCAAGTATTTAAGTAGGCATTATTTCCATTTCCATGTTAATGTGTTATCTTATTTTGCTCTTCAAATTGTGCTTTTCTGTATTATCGTGTGAAATATTGTGACAATAATGGCGTGTGAAAAACGTAACACTAGGCTCCAAAGTAAACTGAGAAATGAAAGTGAAGACGAAAGCAGTGTGTTAGCGCCACTGTGTAATGAATTAACTAATGTTCAACATAGTAATTTGGTAATTGTGCATAAGGAAATGGAGCGGGCGGCAAACAATGGCGTAGGCAGTGAAACAATTAATGAACAGGGAAGCATTATCGATCGATCGGTCGGCAACAGCTCGCC
Organism: Schistocerca serialis cubense; assembly: GCF_023864345.2. Taxonomy (NCBI): domain Eukaryota; kingdom Metazoa; phylum Arthropoda; class Insecta; order Orthoptera; family Acrididae; genus Schistocerca; species Schistocerca serialis. The sequence continues at coordinate 819,920,736 of NC_064640.1, forward strand.
TCAGAAATCCGAAATGACAGGACACAATCTTGCAAATACTGTAGATTCAGGTTTTGCGTCCTCACTGTTTTCTCAAATAAGTCAAGACACATTTTCTGCTTGTCAAAATGTGAATATTGCCGGGTCAATGCATTGCCAAATAGCACTGAGGAACATGTTTCAGACACCAGTGCATTGTTATTACAATTAATGCAACAAATGGGACAAAAGCTTCAAAAGTTAGACATAATGGAACAAAATCTTCAAAAGTTAGACATAATGGAACAAAATCTTCAAAAGTTAGACACAATGGAACAAAATAAGAGACAAACACAGCAAAAGCTTCAAAAGTTAGACACAATGGAACAAAATCTTCAAAAGTTAGACACCACACTTGAACAAACACGTGAAGATTTAACTACTGAGTTACATAAAATCGAATCGAAATGTCAAAAAGTCTGTAACGACGTAAAAACACAAATTTGTGAGCATTTTCAACCTATTTTTTCGCGGCATGAAAATGCATTACAGAATCACGAAGCAGCCATAAAAGAACTGCAAATTATTGTTCATGAAAATCATGAGAACTTGCAAGCTAAAATTGACTCAGTTGCATCTACCGATTCGGTTACGCAACTTGCAAAAACTCAGGAAAACTTAAAGGACACTGTAGAAAGACACATGGAGGAAATTAGTACATTATCAGAGAAAGTAGTTGAACTTTCGGATCAGGTCACTAACTTATCTACAAAGGTAGATGATGATCTGAATGACACAAGACCTGTAGCCTTCACTGACACAGAAGAGTATGAACAAATTAGAAAATTCAAACAAAATCAAAATCAAATCAATACACAGTACAAAAGAGAAATCCGGGAAGTACAAGATCAGTTGACGCAGGTAATACAAGAATTACATATTTCAGAGGACACTCGCGCTCCAACACGGGAAGAGGGACTTAGAAATACGGAAAAGCCGCAAAATAATAACACACGGCATTTCGGAAATTATGAAAGAAATTGGCAATGTGCACCGAATTTTGAGATGGAGCCGCCGACACGACGTAACAATGACCGATACGCGACTCGCCGACACGATGATTTTGACTATAAGCTGTTCATTACTACACGTAAATTCAAAACATTTAAGAATTCTGGCAACGACATTCATCCACAAGCATGGCTCCATCAATTCTCTCATTGTTTTCCTCCCAACTGGTCATTAGAGCACAGATTAGAATTTATGTGTGGCTACTTAGAGAATGAACCAGCTGTAAGAATGCGATCGGTCATTCACGATTGCCACAGTGAAGGAGAATTTTACCATGCCTTCCTCTCAGCATATTGGTCTCAAGCCACACAAGACCGATTAAAACATGGCATCATGATGATGAAACACTTTCAACAATCTGAATTTTCCGGTCTTGTCAAATATTTTGAAGACATGTTGCATAAGAATCAGTATCTTTCAAACCCATACAGCCCCTCAGAACTCATCCGCATTTGCTTACTCAAATTGCCTGAACATTTACGACATATTATTTTAGCAGGACGTTGCAAAGATGACATTGAAGCTTTTCAGGGACTGTTACAAGAACTGGAAATTGACACTGACAATCGCGGAACGCGAAAACAGGAACACAACAATTGCAGGTCACATCTGTCACAATTCCGCGATGAAAGAAATAATAACTGGACACGACAAGGCTATTCTCACAACACATATCGTGACCAAAACAGACACCACCCGTATGACAAACATTGGCAGAGTAATAATAGTTACAGAGAAAGATCGCATTTCCGTAGTAATGAATATGACAGAGATTACCTTAAAAACAGACAATATGGGAACCAAAACAATTATTATCAAAGGAGACAGAATAACTTCAGATGCAACAGTTCAGCATGCGATTATGATTCAGGAAGAAATTCCCCACCACATGACCGACAAGAAAGAAATTATGAAATCTACCAACATGACGACAGACGAGATAATCATAACGACAGATCTGAATTTCATCAGAACTGGCGGGATTCAATCAGAGCAAGGCACTTTCGACAATGTGAATTTGTAGAAGCTAGGTCTCCTAATCCCAATAACGACGCGTGCCAACAAAGGAACAGACAATGATTCGCACCGCAGGCAGCCGCATGCACCAGCTGGCTCAGAGAAAAATAACATAGACGCTAACCTTGAGAAAAATTTTAACATTCCTCACCGACGTATACCGCATGATAATTCCGTTCAAGTTGAACCTCTGCGTACTAGGAAGAGTAAAGGTTTACACCACATTTCACATGTAAAACCGTTTATTGAAAGATAATCTGCTTTTTAACTTTGTCTTTGCCATAAAATTTTTCACTTCACATTTCTGGTATGCTTTGTCAGACTTAGAATCTGTTAACATGCAACAATGTTTGAAGTTAAATATCCAGTCAAGAACCAAGAGAACTTATTTAAACAGAAATTACGAATGCGTTGTTATAGTGAACAGACGACACAGTGTTGTTATTTGTACATTCTTGCTTGTTAGTTGCACGATTACGTAACGAATATACAGCTTACATACTTAGAACATATACTGTTAATGAGATTTTAATGCAACATTTTGGTTTACTTGAAAATACATTCTGGATTTAAAGTACTTTCTGTGAGATACCAGATGACACAGTGGTTAGTCTATGTGACAGCTACACGATTTTATCACGACGCTACTAACGAGTGACAATTTACAATGTTGCTTTCGCGGTGTATCTGTTTTGTATCTGCACAGTTTTTCTGAATTATTCTGGAAAGTAAAACATGTTTTAGTAGTAACTTTTATGGTATAGCTACAATGAGACTGCCTTTTCCGTAGCACAACAATGCGTTACAGCACAGTACTTTCATCATCACGGCAATAAGCGTAATAACTAAGATATCTATACTCAAAACATTTAACTTTTATTTATCATGAGGTAAGTACATTGGCTTCTGCAGAACTTAGCTTTCGGAGGACAATAACTACGACACTTCCACAGAGATTATCTTACAGCAAGACGCACATTTAGCGCTACAGGACACGTATTTGAGTGATTAATTTTGTACTTAAATCATTTATTTTTAAAGATATTTGAAGTACAATGATACAAAGGTTTTCCGTAATACATTTCATTCCATTGTTGTGATCTGTAACACCTGAGGGTTGTTGTTGTTGTTGTGGTCTTCAGTCCTGAGACTGGTTTGATGCAGCTCTCCATGCTACTCTATCCTGTGCAAGCTTTTTCATCTCCCAGTACCTACTGCAACCTACATCCTTCTGAATCTGCTTAGCGTATTCATCTCTTGGTCTCCCTCTACGATTTTTACCCTCCACGCTGCCCTGAGGGTATAATTACATTAATCCTCAGGGGGGTACACGCTTACTTTGTGTATCATGTGTTTGGCAAGCACAAAGAGCCCTAGCTAATATGGTATTTGCTTATACAACTTTACACATCGGTACCATATTTCTCTAACACAGAATTACACAGCTATCTGATCACTTAACAGGGAAAGAAACTTTTTTTACTACATCTGTGACACATGTTTACGCAATTACACAGTTGGGTAACTTCACACTTATGAAATTGTATTTTGTCTGTACTTTGTGAACTGTTCATATTTTTTCGGAACCATTGTGATACTATGAGAGCTTTGAATGATGTATTTGGTAAGGGAGCATGATTTTAAAGTACGTATGAGGTAGATGACACTATTGAAATGAGCAGAGAATTTTCTTTAGGTTTTGAAATTATTGCATAAAGCTACGACGTTTTTGAGATTTGACTGAGGTGTTTTGAAGTTATTTTTACGACGACGAATATGTATATGTGTAATAAGGTAAGGAATAATGAGTAGTGGTTAGGGACTCTGGTTTGTGAAAAAGGATGTTGGAAACCAAGAATCGTACTTTAAGAGTTATGAAATGTGTGTATATGCGTGAATGTATCACAATGCTGGCGAAAATTTTTTGGACGCTGTTATATTTACAGGATTTTGTATCTACACATTTGTAACGCAAATTTTCGATCTGTGAAATTTTTATATGAGACTGTCACTGTAGCGGAAACTGCTGTCGTAAATATTTCAGTAAGAAAGGTAAGTGACCTTGACGTAATGCGTTTTGGGCGCCCAGCTGAGAGGTTGTCGCCTGACAAAAGAAATCCATTAGGTGGAAAAAAAAAGGAGGCCATATCCTCGCTATTGACATTCCTTTGTAGAAAGCATCGCAAATACGACACGCTCGAACTTGAAAACATATGATTACACTGTGGAGTTCTTAATTTATGATGTTTACTGAAATGAAATGATGAGAAACATTTTATGTCTATTGTCTTGCTAGTTGAGAGAATTTTTTACTACTTATGAAATGCCACATGGCTATTGAACGATGTTCTTATGCTTTGCTTTGTACATAGTTGCTTATTTCATTTGATATCTAGTTTCTAGCGGCACTGCAGCATTGGTTAAAATAAAATTTTATATATGTACTAATATAAATATTTTCTGTCTACAGATCGAGTAAATAATAATTTTTTCAAAAAAATGAGGGAGCACAAAAAGACATTTACCTTCACAGGAACTGCATTCATAATTTTCTTTTCAAGTACTTGGTAATTTCTTTTGTAGAATAAATTGTGATGCATCACTCTAGTGTTAAGATGTGACATAGGTATTAGACATGGCCATTTTTAGTGTACTATTTTTTTCTGCTTGAGCTATGTCATGTTTAGATATATGTTTTTTTTATTTGCTGCTGCTGTTTGCCAGGCATAATGTTACTGAATTTGACTTTGTATTACGCTATTAAGCCAGTTTACTAGGCAATTATTTTTCTTGTTTGCTGCACAGTGCCTTATATTAGTGGTAATATTGCAATTGCTTTGCCAGTTTGAATTTTTTGTCATTGATGTTTGTGTTAATTGTTTTGTGCTGCTGCATTGCCTCATCCCTTAGTTTAGTATCTGAGCTCAGTAGATTTAAGTTAGCTTAAGTGGGGGTAGACTACATAAGAAACTGACTATGGACAATAGGAAAAAAATGCATTGAGAAGTTAAATGAAAAAGATTTGGGCCAAAATGAGTATTGTACACTGAGAAATAATTATTTTGAAAGAAATATGAATAGAATACAGAAAGCAGGTATAGATAGCACTTTTTGAAATAATGAAGAACGAAGGGAGATCTCCAAGTAGTAAAGAAAGTTTTGTTTGCAAAATACTGCAGTAAAACAAACCCTGTCCTTTGCTTTTGTATTATTATGCTATGTGTTTGTGTACCCTTGTGTATTTGTTTTCTTCCTGTCTCTGTGTACTGTTTCATAGAATTTTTTTCTCTTCTAATACTAAGCTACATTCACTATGATGAGGAATACTGTTATCCTCAAATATAACTGGCATTAATAATATCTTATTTACTTTGTAAAGATGTTAGACATTATTAATTCTGTTTTGTTTTCATGTTATGTGTGAAGTTGGTGTTTCAAAAGTTATTCTGATCTTTTATGTATGTACTCATGTCATAATTTCTGTAACACTGATGTATATGTTATTTCGATTCTTTTGTAAAGCCTGTAACTACAAATGTTATCTGTATTGTTACGTTTTTAATGATGTATTTTGTACCTTTGTAATTGTATTCTCATGTTATAAAATTGTAATTGACACCAGTTCATCAAATTAAGTAACTTGTAAGTTACATTTCACTGCACACGTTTCTGTTGATCATAGTATATGGACAATATGTGAGAAGTAGGGACTGATAGTGTTTGCACGTGTGTTAATAATTCAGCAAGGGACTGGTTAACAGCATTGCTGGTTCTAAGGATTAAAAAAAAAACTTTGTGAGTGCACAAGTGGTGGTTTATGGACTTGCTATATTCTCCGCAAGACTCTTCGATGGTGAATGTGCACCTGCACAGTTGCAACAGATGGCTGCTGGCCGTCTCTACAAGGACTACAGTGGGTCTGCATTTTTGATGGCCAACCATTACCAATATTTCTACAAGGACTGCAGTGGGTCTGCACCTCTGGTGGCCCACCAATAGCGTAATCTCTACCAGGACTACAGTGGGTCTACTCTGTGATGACCTACCTACCAATATTCTTCAAAATTTCGACTGACTCTGCTGTGGGTTTGCTCTGTTGTGGACCAATACCTGTCTGCATGTCAAGAGTCAGGACTGTCTTTCCGTTGGAAGGACAACAGTACTTCTTCAAGATTGCATGGAAATCCACTACTTCCGTGTGCATTTTCTTTTACTGCTCAGACTTTGATAAAAGAAACGGCAGTTTTACTATGATGAATGATCCGGACTGTCTTAATGGACTGTGAGAAAATTTTAGCTTTTGACCAACAGTGTATCAATAAGTGTGTGCATTTGATATCTTTGTTATTGTAATTATGAAAAATTTTATCAAATCATTATTGGCCACTGCCCAAAACAATTTGTAAAAAATTTTGTGGGGAACATGGGGGCTATGTAAGTAGGCTGTTTATGTTTTCTTATTGGCAACGTTACGTAGCGCTCCGTATGAAAATCACTGGCTGTGCTGTGTGCAGTCTGTGACTAGTTTGCATTGTTGTCTGCCATTGTAGTGTTGGGCAGCGGCAGCTGGATGTTAACATCGCGTAGCGTTGCGCAGTTGGAGGTGAGCCGCCAGCAGTGGTGGATGTGGGGAGAGAGACGGTGGAGTTTCGTAATTTGTCATGAACTGCTATATATATTATGACTTTTGATGATATTAAGGTAAATACATTGTTTGTTTTCTATTAATATCTTTCATTTGCTAACTATCCCTATCAGTAGTTAGTGCCTTCCATAGTTTGAATCTTTTATTTAGCTGGCAGTAGTGGCGCTGCTGTATTGCAGTAGTTCGAGTAACCAAGATTTTTGTGAGGTAAGCGATTTGTGAAATGCATAGGTTAATGTTTGTCAGGGCCATTCTTTTGTAGGGATTTCTGAAAGTCAGATTGCGTGGCGCTAAAAATATTGTGTGTCAGGTTAAGCACAGTCCTGTACAGTTGTTCTAAGGGGACGTTTCATTAAGTAGTTCCAAGTTCTAGGGGACTGATGATCTCAGAAGTTAAGTCCCATAGTGCTAAGAGCCATTTTTTGAGAAAAATTTCACAGTAATTACGTAAATTCGCAGTTCGTTGTTTTGTTCTTATTAAAGTGTGAAGATTAGAAATTATTTGTGATTCATAAAGCGGAATAATGGTGTAGTTCCTTGTATTCTGCTAATAAAAAGTGAATGACATCCCGTATAAACAAACTAACTGAAAAAAATTTTATTTACCCAATATCAGTTCGTCGCTAAGACCTCACGTGTTCTGCCATCTTAGTACAAGTGTGATAAATGGCACGTCATCTGTGGCAACACAGAGGAGGTATGAAGGACAGAAGTTTTCGAGAAAAGGGTTTATCATACACACGTATATAACACCCTCTCTCTCCATCTCTTTTTTCAACTCGCCGTATTTTACAGTGGTATCCGAACCGCTGATATGTGTGTTCAATCGAATATTCGTTCACACCTAAATCTTACTGGTTACGTACGCAGGGCAGGAAGGAACCTCCTTCCTTTGCGATGAAGCAACCATCTCAGATCCAACTGCCCACGTGGTGTTAGGGTTTTAAAGTCGTCCTATGGATAACGTCGTCCGTTGACATTAGCTGAGTTAGTGTCTCCGCAATCTGCTGTCAATAGTTCTCAGCGCGACTTTTCCCGTCAACGGAACGTTCAGATGCGGCCCCTGCTGCCGTTAAGGCGACGGCACCGGTAGCACAATTTAAAATCCAGCGGTCTTAGGTGGTGAAGGTCTTGAAGTCATCCTCCCCAATCTCCCCTCTCCGAGAAGGTGATGGTGGACAGTGTTTCTTCCCGTGGTGATGCTTTGAATACTGACGTTAATTGCGGTTTTTGTTTCGGCAGGATGAATTGGCTGTTTCTCCTATTGTTGAAATGAATGTTACATCTGCGTCCTCTCCTCTATCCGTAAAAACAGCTGTTCCTGTGGGTTCCGGTCATTTAACGGAGACATCGTCTGCTGCTCTGCCTTTACAGTGTTCTAATGCAATCCTGTCCTTTCCTCATTCTGATATGGTGGAGAAACAGGTTACTTCGGATTCTCTCATGGTTAGTCAGATGATGCAGACAGCCTGTCTCTCCATTACCTGATGATGATGTTCATAGCTACCGTTTGTTTCTCGCATTCCGCTGAGTGGAAAACGGATGGCTCCCTCCCCCCCCCCCACCCCCCACCCCACCCAAAAGCAGCCCTTGATGAGTCCACTACCCTTCCGCGTCAAGAAGTTAGTTGTTACAGAGTGGTACGAAACAACGATCTCAACCTGCAAAATCTTATGCTAAGAGCCCCCACGCAAATTGCCTATCATGCAATAGATTTGGAGCCTGGAGCACAGAATATGTCGAAGTGTTAAGAGTTACAGTTATAATTCTAAAGGGATTACATTCATATCCAAGACGAAAAAACCACAATTTTGAGTGTACGAAACGGCTGCTGCTAGTGCAGTTGCTCTTCTAAACAGCATCTCATACAAGAACATCAGTTGCGTCTTTACGTGCCGTTACTTGTACTTTAGGTACTTGGGCTACGCGCGGCTCTGTTTAAAAAGGATAGCTCGGTTTAGATATAGTGGTGAGCTGCAGACGTCTGTTTTCATACCACACAGCTAATTCACTGCAAACAATAACTTGTGGCTATGATCCTACAGTCAAGTAGTCTTTGCATTGCCGAGAACTGAGAGTTAATAAAATACATAAAAATATAAGCTAAAAGTTAAATGAACAATTTAATTACAAAAGTTCTATTCTAACCTCTGTAGCTGATGTAGGTGACAGAGGATCATAATGAACAATATTTATTCAGGAAAGGTCATCTCAAATAAACGGGAAGTGGTCCTATGATATTCAATTAAAATACAGGCAGGAAACACCCTTATCAAATGCAGTAAATTGACGTTTACATATTAACACACAAAAGATGACGAGTAGTGTCCATCGTTACTGATGTATTTTCTGAAATCTACATCTTGTAACATGATGTTGTGATGTGATGTGGTATGAAACCACGCTATGGTTATGTGAATAGGCTTGAAGAAGCGTCTGTAATTCCCTAACAAGACGTCTGGAGGGTGGATCCTCTATCTCCTCCACGTGATGGAAACCAAACGATTTAACGGCTAAAATACATCTACATCTACATCTACATTGATACTCCGCAAGCCACCCAACGGTGTGTGGCGGAGGGCACTTTACGTGCCATTGTCATTACCTCCCTTTCCCGTTCCAGTCGCGTATGGTTCGCGGGAAGAACGACTGTCTGAAAGCCTCCGTGCGCGCTCTAATCTCCCTAATTTTACATTCGTGATCTCCTCGGGAGGTATAAGTAGGGGGAGGCAATATATTCGATACCTCATCCAGAAACGCACCCTCTCGAAACCTGGCGAGCAAGCTACACCGCGATGCAGAGCGCCTCTCTTGCAGAGTCTGCCACTTGAGTTTATTAAACATCTCCGTAACGCTATCACGGTTACCAAATAACCCTGTGACGAAACGCGCCGCTCTTCTTTGGATCTTCTCTATCTCCTCCGTCAGACCAATCTGGTACGGATCCCACACTGATGAGCAATACTCAAGTATAGGTCGAACGAGTGTTTTGTAAGCCACCTCCTTTGTTGATGGACTACATTTTCTAAGCACTCTCCCAATGAATCTCAACCTGGTACCCGCCTTACCAACAATTAATTTTATATGATCATTCCACTTCAAATCGTTCCGCACGCATACTCCCAGATATTTTACAGAAGTAACTGCTACCAGTGTTTGTTCCGCTATCATATAATCATACAATAAAGGATCCTTCTTTCTATGTATTCGCAATACATTACATTTGTCTATGTTAAGGGTCAGTTGCCACTCCCTGCACCAAGTGCCTATCCGCTGCAGATCTTCCTGCATTTCGCTACAATTTTCTAATGCTGCAACTTCTCTGTATACTACAGCATCATCCGCGAAAAGCCGCATGGAACTTCCGACACTATCTACTAAGTCATTTATATATATTGTGAAAAGCAATGGTCCCATAACACTCCCCTGTGGCACGCCAGAGGTTACTTTAACGTCTGTAGACGTCTCTCCATTGATAACAACATGCTGTGTTCTGTTTGCTAAAAACTCTTCAATCCAGCCACACAACTGGTCTGATATTCCGTAGGCTCTTACTTTGTTTATCAGGCGACAGTGCGGAACTGTATCGAACGCCTTCCGGAAGTCAAGAAAAATAGCATCTACCTGGGAGCCTGTATCTAATATTTTCTGGGTCTCATGAACAAATAAGGCGAGTTGGGTCTCACACGATCGCTGTTTCCGGAATCCATGTTGATTCCTACATAGTAGATTCTGGGTTTCCAGAAATGACATGATACGCGAGCAAAAAACATGTTCTAAAATTCTACAAGAGATCGACGTAAGAGATATAGGTCTATAGTTTTGCGCATCTGCTCGACGATCCTTCTTGAAGACTGGGACTATCTGTGCTCTTTTCCAATCATTTGGAACCCTCCGTTCCTCTAGAGACTTGCGGTACACGGCTGTTAGAAGGGGGGCAAGTTCTTTCGCGTACTCTGTGTAGAATCGAATTGGTATCCCGTCAGGTCCAGTGGACTTTCCTCTATTGAGTGATTCCAGTTGCTTTTCTATTCCTTGGACACTTATTTCGATGTCAGCCATTTTTTCGTTTGTGCGGTGATTTAGAGAAGGAACTGCAGTGCGGTCTTCCTCTGTGAAACAGCTTTGGAAAAAGGTGTTTAGTATTTCAGCTTTACGCATGTCATCCTCTGTTTCAATGCCATCATCATCCCGTAGTGTCTGGATATGCTGTTTCGAGCCACTTACTGATTTAACGTAAGACCAGAACTTCCTAGGATTTTCTGTCAAGTCGGTACATAGAATTTTACTTTCGAGTTCAATGAACGCTTCACGCATAGCCCTTCTTACGCTAACTTTGACATCGTTTAGCTTCTGTTTGTCTGAGAGGTTTTGGCTGCGTTTAAACTTGGAGTGGAGCTCTCTTTGCTTTCGCAGTAGTTTCCTAACTTTGTTGTTGTACCACGGTGGGTTTTTCCCGTCCCTCACAGTTTTACTCGGCACGTACCTGTACGTTCGAGAGGCAGAGTCCTCAAATCCCTCTGTATCTGGTTTGATAAAAAATTTCCTCAATAAACCTAAATTCTGAACAGATATAAATTCTCTACAGAGCCTGTGTTGTTCATCAATAGATGTTGGAATAATTAAGTGACGCTCCCAGCTGTTAATGACCACAGTTTCGTCCAGTATTACAAGTAAATTTGTAAAATGGTGTGTACCTGTGAAGTGTGTGTGTGTGTGACTGATATATATATATATATAGTTATTACAAATGATTGAAGCGATTTCACAGCTCTACAATAACTTTATTATTTGAGATATTTTCACAATGCTTTGCACACACATACAAAAACTCAAAAAGTTTTTTTAGGCATTCACAAATGTTCGATATGTGCCCCTTTAGTGATTTGGCAGACATCAAGCCGATAATCAACTTCCTCCCACACTCGGCGCAACATGTCCCCATCAATGAGTTCGAAAGCATCGTTGATGCGAGCTCGCAGTTCTGGCACGTTTCTTGGTAGAGGAGGTTTAAACACTGAATCTTTCACATAACCCCACAGAAAGAAATCGCATGGGGTTAAGTCGGGAGAGCGTGGAGGTCATGACATGAATTGCTGATCATGATCTCCACCACGACCGATTCATCGGTTTTCCAATCTCCTGTTTAAGAAATACCGAACTTCATGATGGAAGTGCGGTGGAGCACCATCCTGTTGAAAGATGAAGTCGGCGCTGTCGGTCTCCAGTTGTGGCATGAGCCAATTTTCCAGCATGTTCAGATACACGTATCCTGTAACGTTTTTTTCGCAGAAGAAAAAGGGGCTGTAAACTTTAAACCCCGAGATTGCACAAAACACGTTAACTTTTGGTGAATTGCGAATTTGCTGCACGAATGCGTGAGGATTCTCTACCGCCCAGATTCGCACATTGTGTCTGTTCACTTCACCATTAAGAAAAAATGTTGCTTTATCACTGAAAACAAGTTTCGCACCGAACGCATCCTCTTCCATGAGCTGTTGCAACCGCGCCGAAAATTCAAAGCGTTTGACTTTGTCATTGGGTATCAGGGCTTGTAGCAATTCTAAACGGTAAGGCTTCTGCTTTAGCCTTTTCCGTAAGATTTTCCAAACCGTCGGCTGTGGTACGTTTAGCTCCCTGCTTGCTTTATTCGTCGACTTCCGCGGGCTACGCGTGAAACTTGCCCGCACGCGTTCAACCGTTTCTTCGCTCACTGCAGGCCGACCCGTTGATTTCCCCTTACAGAGGCATCCAGAAGCTTTAAACTGCCCATACCATCGCCGAATGGAGTTAGCAGCTGGTGGATCTTTGTTGAACTTCGTCCTGAAGTGTCGTTGCACTGTTATGACTGACTGATGTGAGTGCATTTCAAGCACGACATTCGCTTTCTCGGCTCCTGTCGCCATTTTGTCTCACTGCGCTCTCTAGCGCTCTGACGGCAGAAACCTGAAGTGCGGCTTCAGCCGAACAAAACTTCATGAGTTTTTCTGCGTATCTGTAGTGTGTCGTGACCATATGTCAATGAATGGAGCTACAGTGAATTTATGAAATCGTTTCAATCACTTGTAATAGCCCTGTATATATATATATATATATATATATATATATATATATATATATATATATATATATATATATCTGCAGGGTGGTCCATTGATCGTGAGCGGGCCAATATACCTCACGAAGTAAGCGCCAAACGAAAAAAACTACAAAGAATGAAACTTGTCTAGCTTGAAGGGAGAAACCAGATGAAGCTATGGTTGATCCTCTAGATGGTGCTGCCATGGGTCAAACGGATATCAACTGCTTTTTTTAAAAATAGGAACCCCCATTTTTTATCACATATTCGTGTAGTACGTAAATAAATATGAATGTTTTAGTTGGACCACTTTTTTCGCGTTGTAATAGATGGTGCTGTAGTAGTCACAAACATATGGCTGACAATTTTAGATGAACAGTTGGTAACATGTAGGTTTCTTTAATTAAAACACAGAACGTAGGTGTGTTTGATCATTTCATTTCGGTTGTTCCAATGTGATACATGTATCTTTGTGAACATATCATTTCTGAGAACGCATACTGTTACAGCGTGATTAGCTGTAAATACCACATTAATGAAATAAATGCTCAAAATGATGTCCGTCAACCTCAATGCATTTGGCAATACGTGTAACGACATTCCTCTCAACAACGAGTAGTTCGCCGTAATGTTTGCACGTGCATTGACAATGCGCTGACGAATGTTGTCAGGCGTATATCCTTCAACTTTCCCCACAGAAAAAAATCCGGGGGACGTCAGATCCGGTGAACGTGCGGGCCATGGTATGATGCTTCGACGACCGATCCACCTGTCATGAAATATGCTATTCAATACCGCTTCAACCGCACGCGACCTATGTGCCGGACATCCATCATGTTGGAAGTATATCGCCATTCTGTCATGCAGTGAAACATCTTGCAGTAACATCGGTAGAAAATTGCTTAGGAAACCAGCATACATTGCACCATTTAGATTGCCATCGATAAAATGGGGGCCAATTATCCTTCCTCCGATAATGCCGAACCATACATTAAACCGCCAAGGTCGCTGATATTCCTCTTGTCGCAGCCATCGTGGATTTTCAGTTGCCCAATAGTACATATTATGCCGGTTTACGTTACCGCTGTTGGTGAATGACGCGTCGTCGCTAAATAGAACGCGTGCAAAAAATCTGTCATCGTCCCGTAATTTCTCTCGTGCCCAGTGGCAAAACTGTACACGGCGTTCAAAGTCGTCGCCATGCAATTCCTGGTGCATAGAAATATGGTATGGGTGCAATCGATGTCGATGTAGCATTCTCAGCGCCGACGTTTCTGAAATTCCCGATTCTCGCACAATTTGTCTGCTACTGGTGTGCCGATTAGCCACCACAGCAGCTAAAACACCTACTTGGGCATCATCATTTGTTGCAGGTCGTGGCTGAACAAGTCCTGTTTCCTTAAATACCGTAACTATCCGGCGAACGGTCCGGACACTTGAATGATGTCGTCCAGGATACCGAGCAGCATACATAGCACACTCCCGTTGGGCATTTTGATCACAATAGCCATGCATCAACACGATATCAACTTTTTCCGCAATTGGTAAACGGTCCATTTTAACACGGGTAGTGTATCACGAAGCAAATTCCGTCCGCACTGGCAGAATGTTACGTGATACCACGTACTTATATGTTTGAGACTATTACAGCGCCATCTATCACAAAGCGAAAAAAGTGGTCCAACTAAAACATTCATATTTCTTTACGTGCCACACGAATATGTAATAAAAAATGGGGGTTCCTATTTAAAAAAACGCAGTTGATATCCGTTTGACCTATGGCAGCGCCATCTAGCAGGCCAACCATAGCGCCATCTGGTTTCCCCCTTCAAGCTAGACGAGTTTCGTTCTTTGTAGTTTTTTCATTTGATGCTTATTTCGTGAGATATCTGGCCCGGTCACTATCAATGGATCAATGGACCACCCTGTATACATATACACACACACACATAGAGAGAGAGAGAGAGAGAGAGAGAGAGAGAGAGAGAGAGAGAGAGAGAGAGAGAGAGAGAGAGAGAGACTAACCTTTAAATAATATGTAAATTCCGAAGAAAGCGCAAAAAAGAAACAGGAAAAGAAACATGTTAGCCTTTGCACCTTCGTACCTGACCAGCTTTCTTCAGTGTGATCTCTGGTGTACTTACGCATAATATACACGGAATACAAACCCTTAGACATCTTGGAATCCGCACCAGGTCGGGTTCACAGAGGAGATAGAGAAGATCCAAAGAAGAGCGGCGGTTTCGTCACTGGGTTATTTGGTAAGCGTGACAGCGTTACAGAGATGTTTAGCAAACTCAAGTGGCAGACTCTGCAAGAGAGACGCTCTGCATCGCGGTGTAGATTGCTGTCCAGGTTTCGAGAGGGGGCGTTTCTGGATGAGGTATCGAATATATTGCTTCCCCCTACTTATACCTCCCGAGGAGAACACAAATGTAGAATTAGAGAGACTCGAGTGGGCACGAAGGCTTTCCGGTAGTCGTTCATCCCGTGAACCATACGCGACTGGAACAGGAAAGGGAGGTAATGACAGTGGCACGTAAAGTGCCCTCCGCCACACACCGTTGGGTGCCTTGCGGAGTATGAATGTAGATGTAGATGTAGATGTAAATACTGCCTTCAGCTTGGATCAGTACGATTTTTATGTAATATATCTTCTTCATTCTCTATTATTAAAAAAAATGTTATACTCCAAATGCCAAGAGATGCTGATAAATAATTCTTTATTTTTTAATGGATTCAATTTTCAGATTACGTTTAGATATTGTAAAGTTATTTACAACAATGTACATGTATACATTATTACTGCTGGAGTTAAATAAAATGAAAGTGATTCTGCAACACTTTGCACACTGGGACGTTCCGTCAATAGTAAAATACATTATACAGTCAGCAGATAAACGTACTAGCATAGTTAAGCACACCTCGTATGTTGATGTTATTACGCTACACCTCTCCTTTAGAGGCACACTACAGTACACAGAGAGATTGCAGGGCACTCTCACTTCTGGTTCGGTGTCATGCCGCTTAATGTCCTTAGGGAAGATGATCTTGATTACGATCTGAATTCATATATCAAAATGAAATCGTGGGCAGAAGATAACGCTCTTGCTTGTGTGCTCTAGTGAAGGGATGGCGGTAAGCTTTAGCTGCGTTTAAAGGAATAGGGTGCCGATTTAAACGACTGCAGTAAAAGCGTTTTTTTCTGCGGAACCTGGGTGAAAGCTTTTCTGGACTGTCGAGTTTCAAGGTCTCATTGTGCAGACATGTTTGGATGGCGCCGGTTGTTCGCCGGTCGCGTCCAGGTAGGCTGACTAGCGACAAGGAGACGCCGCTGCAATGGCAAAAGCATTAAAGACCGGCAGTAAAGCAGAGGATGGGCCCTTGTTAGGCAGGAAATCGATGAGACGACTGTAAGCGTTCTGCGAATTTCCGTGGGAGGTCACTGGCGCCCAGATCTCCAGGTTGTCACAAAAACATATTTGTAAAGGCACAAGGCTTTCAGCGAGTTTATGGCAGTTCTTTGGAAACTTCTAAATGGATGCAACAGGGAAGATAACAATCAAATGGCTCTGAGCACTATGGGACTCAACTGCTGTGGTCATAAGTCCCCTAGAACTTAGAACTACTTAAACCTAACTAACCTAAGGACATCACACACATCCATGCCCGAGGCAGGATTCGAACCTGCGACCGTAGCGGTCGTGCGGTTCCAGACTGTAGCGCCTTTAACCGATCGGCCACTCCGGCCGGCTAGATAACAATCTTTTTATGGAGGGCTGTGGTTCCATCCTGCTAATATTGTTAGCAAAAGGCACAGCGTAAATGCGTGAGAAAGAGGCTGCAAAGCTGAATATTTTTTTTCTTTTCTCCCAATTAACTTTAAAGTCTCTGACTGGTCAAATTGGTGTACGAAGAGCAAGGAGCAGTCTCCCATCTTCGAATGTGGCACTCCAATTCGTGATTGGCTTGTGCTAAAGTGGGAGTAGTCTAAGATGTAAATGTGCATTGATACCGAGCTGGCGAGGAAAGCAGAGAGAAGGAGAAGAAGTCACTCTTGTACTGGCGCTTCGCTAGTAAAGAACTGCAGGTCTCTACTTAAACGGTGAGACTTGTGTCCTTTGCTATCGTGCCACCTAGAGCCTGTGGCAGTCACCTTCTGAACCATCAGAAGTACTGCTTCTAGCATCACGGACACAACGAGTGATGCGTGGGTGTACTTATTTGCCTTGAGTCGGCCTTCTAAGCACTTGACATATTACGTCACGCATAGCCGTGGGACGGAGTCAGATTGGTTTGGCAGACCAGCAAACGGGCTCACCTGCACACTGTAATCCACCGGGGTTTCAGAGGCTCATAGGGAAGTATCTGCATTCCGAAGTAGCCGAACACAAGAACGCGTACTTGCATTTTTCGGGCGCGCGCCGTTAATATCAGATTGCTGACGTCCATGACTTCAATCGCCGAACGCATCATGGTGTGCCGCCCTGACCAGCAGAAGGGTAAGGTTCACTGCTACGGCGTAGGGCTTCAATATATGTTTCTCAGGACCCTATTCTTTCAAACCACTTTTCTTTTTTTGGAATAGTAGACTGTAGATGCTTGATTGTGGGGTAGTTTTTGTGCCATACCCCGGACTCACGTGTATGAAGTCAGACAGAGCGGTTAGTGTTCTGGTTAGTGTCGTGTGTCGATCCCCAGATGATCACTTTGTCCACCATAGATACCAAATTAGTGTAACCGTTTGTCAAATGAAAATATCTGTGTGACATTTCTTTAGACATTTGTTTGTCTTGTGATGTTAAGAATGAATAAATCTATTATCATTTATGTCTCAACTTCTCCCTGTGTTCTGATTGACACTACCTTTGCCATTTATATTAAGGTCGTGATTATAAAAGAATGTAGCAAGATTGCAACCCGAAGGGCGCTTAATTGTGTTAGTACGAGGGCATGCTGGAAAGAGAGGCCACAGAATTTTTATGGAAAGGTTTTTAAATAAATCTAACGTTTTTAACATTCTGTATCTTTATTCTCCATGTCTACAGCTTTCTGCCGCTAGAGGGCTCGGAACTGTGACATGTAACATGGCGGTGTGTAACGTAACTATTGAGGTTCGTGCTGTAATCTAATTTCGAACTCGAAGAGTTCGTCCACACATGGAGCACCCTCTGCTTCAACATAAAAATTCCAGTCTACACGAGCGCTGCGATATTTGCAACAATCATATGCCTTGGGCTCATTGTCATCGATCCTCCTACACACAGTCCCAACTTGGCCCATCCGATTTTCATCTGATTAAAAAACTTATAGAGCACCTTCGACGACGTCATTTTGATAGTGCCGAAGCGGTGCAAGCAAAGGTGAGGTCGTGGCCCGGCAACAAAGTCAAACATTCTATAGTGACAGTATCAACAAACTAGTCTCTCATTACGGGAATTGTGTGCGTTGCCTGGGTGATTATGCTGAGAAATAAATACAGAGACATGAGGAGTAAAGGTGTAGGATGTTAATAAAGTTTGTTTTGTTTAAAAAGCCTTAACTGTTATCATGGAGAAATTATTTTTCAGCCCACTTTTTATAGATGCATTTACAACTGAAACTAAAAAAGTTATGTTATTTGTTTCAATATATAATAATTACCTTCTTGCACAGATGTGAAACAGGAAAAGCTTGTAGACGTGCTTCTGTAGTGCAAGTTTATAAATCACATACGATAAAATAATCACCACTACATTATATTCGTATTCTAAGTTAGTCAAACGAATTATATCACGTGCCTAATAGATGGGGCACTAGAAGCTATATAGATTCTTCAAGTAGATATAAACCAGACCCGGTATTCATTCTTGAAACGGACCGCGAGGTTACAGGTCTTGTATCCAGCACTCGCAACGAAATCAGACGTACTAGCACACAAAAAAATTACATGGGCTATTAAGCCCCTGGCCCAGATGCCTTTCGGAACCGTGTCCTCCAGGAATTCACGAGCAAAGCGATAGAAAACCTAACACTAATTACGAAAGAAAATGACCAGAAGTGGTGCAGGGTACCCTTCGTCGCCTACCGTGGGGTGGCTTGCGGAGTATCTATGTGGATGTGGACGTCGAGTACTATGCTGAGAGTACCATCCCGAGCAGGAAGGCGTGCCGGTCCCTGGCACGAATCCGCCCGGCGGATTAGTGTCGAGGTCCGGTTTAGTGTCGAGGTCCGGTGTGCTTTCCAGCCCGTGGATGGTTTTTAAGGCGGTTATCCACCTGCCTCGGCGAATGCAGGCTGGTTCCCCTTATTCTGCAAATGTTCAAATCTGTGTGAATTCCTAAGGGTCCAAACTGCTTACGTCATCAGTCCCTAGACTTACACACTACGGTAACTCACTTATGCTAAGAACAACACACACACCCATGCCCGAGCGAGAACTCGAACCTCCGGCGGGAGGGGCCGCCTTACTCCGCCTCAGTTACACTACGTGGGCGATTGCTGCGCAAACACTGTCTCCACGTACGGGTATACAATCATTACTCTACCATGCAAATATTTGGGATTACTCTCGTCTGGTATGAGACGTTCCCTGGGGGGTGAGGGGGGGGGTGTCCGTTGGGGGCCGAACCGCACAATAACCCTGGGTTCGGTGTGGGGGCGGAGGTGGGGTGGGTGGTTTGCTGTGGCCTGTTGTAGGGTTGTGAACCACCGAGGGCTACGGCGGGACGAAGTCCTTCCGTCGTTTCTAGGTCCCTCGTTCAATACACACACACACACACACACACACACACACACACACACACACACCATCCTAAGACATCAACAACTCTTCCTTGCGTCTAGGAAGGCGACCAAAGTAATGATTTTAAGGAAGCCAGAGAAAAACCATTCCCACCCACAAAATTACCGACTCAAAAGCTTTCTGTGCTCGCTGAGAGAGACTGTCAAGAAGAGAGTCCTAAAACGACTCACTAGGCACTGCATCACCAACAACACCCTGAGACCGGAGCAATTCGGCTTCGGGAATTACCACTCCACAACAGAACAACGCCTTCGCGTCGTTGAACATGTAACAGACGGCTACAGTTCCAAGAAAACAACAAGGGTGTTCCTAGACATCGAAAAGACTTTCGGTCGTGTATGGCACGACGCAATCCCCGGAACTGCAATATTTGCGAACCGGGGCAAAAACCTGATAGTGTCCCCCCCCCTTCCCACCCCCCCCCTCCCCCCAATAATCCCACTGGAGCGTTTCATATAGGACGTCAAAAATTGAAAAAAAAAGATTTTTCGAAAATATGTTAATTTTCTTTCTCACGTCTTTGTGGAGGGTTTGATATATAAAATATATATGTTCAAGAAATGTAACATATGTTATTTCGTCTTAAGTGTGGCAAACTGCAGTGCCATGCCTCTTCACACAGCTTTCTGATATCGCACGTCACTGTATAACGCTCTGTGGATTCAAACGTGTATATTTTGTAATGGAAGGCATCACATCTACATTCAGGGCAGTGGAAATTAAAATGTCCTATGGCGCCTCTCCTATTGGCAGTCGACTGTTTTGATATCCTACCACCCTTATAAAAACTCACAATTAATTAAGGGTGGTATTATTTGTGACCGGGAGAACAAGAACTCTTCCGAAAAATTGCACTCTTTATTGCCTACTAACTAATAACTTTCTCTTTTGTGTGACATAAAATTAAATATAGGAAACAAAACCATTAAAGACAAGAGACAAGCAAGACAGTAGACATTTCTTCAGTCCTTAGGTCCGAGCATTTTTTCTCTCTAATCATGCGACAGCTTTACACGGTGTGCATTCCTTTCTGCTAAAGAATCTATTACCTCATCGAAGTGCGTCAAACTTTTTGCTACACGAAAAATCAAATTGTCATTGTCTAATACTGAAAACGCTTTTACTGCAAATAGTACCCAAGAGTGGTGTGGTTTATCTATTTGATCACGTCTATTTTGTCCCTGTCTGCTAGACTAAGCGAGACTGCTCTGACACTAATGGTCATTTTTATGTACCTCATTTACATAAACAACATGACAGAATATAATTCACGAAGTACCAGTCTCAAATGCCTATAAGGCCTATTACAAGCAAAAAGTTTCATGTTAAGAAATAGTTTCACATTTCATTCATATGCTTCAGTTTCTCAAGCATCAGATCTAAAAGTATTAATAGTACGAAATTTCTATAGAAATTTGAAATCATCATATTCTTCCATATAATTTGTGTGATGTCTCCGTTTCTTCTCCCTCCTCGTTCTAACAATCAATCTTGTCATCACTAATTCAGTAACTATTCCTGCCACTGTCAAAATTTATTGTCCGATTAACTTCATTACCCTGTCAGACTCACCGGTTTAGTTTTCCCGAATTTATTCTCCCATTAGGCATTATTGCGTGTTCGTACAACGAGTTTTCCGCGCTATTCCGAGAATAGAACTTACGCGTCTGTTAACTGGGAACTGTACAACTGGCCCTTAGCAGTGTAGCGATCTGACCAAACGTTTTGTGTCAAAATTTCATTATCTTGGATACACCCAGAAGCTAATATGTAATCTTTCTTACTTGTTATTCCTGTTAGTCGTTTATTTCTACTCTGATAGTCTGAATCTATGGATATCGCTAATAATTATATCAACACTTATGAATCGCACACCCAATCAACTACATAAACAAACAGCGATTAGTATTCACCCTTTCAGGTTTGTTCTGCTCAGCTCGTACAGCCTCGTCCCCTTTTGCCTGCGGAAATGTCTTGTATATTTCTTGATGCAACGGAGATTCCCTTGGCAGAGGCATCACGTACACTATGAATGCATTCAAAATTCAAGTTATGATTCGTTCAGAAATTAATTGATAATGCGTTAAAAATGTTCAAAAACCAACAGGGATGCGTTTTAAAATCACATGAATAAGCGATAGACCAACGTGCGCCGAAAGCTAGGCTCTTTATGAAACAAGATTTTTTCTTCAAGAATATGAATTTGGCACCCCCTGAAACTGATGTCCGGGGCAGATACCTCGGTTTGCCCCCCAGTCGCTAGATGCGCCCTTGGCAAACGACCTCATTCGCAGGCACAGCGACTCTTGTTTTCCTGTCGGATTCTTACTTTTCAGACGCTTGTACCTCGCCAACAGAAGCATCACCACCAATATTTAGGGCAAACACTCAACAAGGCCCGGTATACAAGATGGAGTACCTTCAGGGCAGCATCCTGAAGCGCCCCTTGTTTAACCTCTACATTAATGATATCTCAACTATACAAAACGCGGATGAAACCGTAATCCTAGCGCAAAACTGGAGGCCATCGAACATCAACTCACGACTACAGGCAGCACAAAACTGTAATGGCGAGCCTTGGTTGGAACTGTGGTGTAATAAGGTAAACGTGGACAAATGCGAAGCAGTTCTGTTTACCCGTAGACCGATGCGACTACGCAAACACCAACACTACAGACAAATAACACTACAGTCGCGCCCAGTACGTTTCCGAAAATTAACCTGAGGGGACCACAACCAATGCTTTGCCAGCCGAGCACACCCGAGGCTCAAACAACTTCATCCAGCGCTGAAAAGACAAAGGACACTGGACAGGCGGGTGTAGATATTCAAGCACATGACAGTGATTAGACCTCCTATGACGTACACAGCCCCTGTAGGGGGTTAGCAGCTCCATCAAGCCTACGACGCCTACAGGTTGTATAGAACAAGGCACTACGTATCATAAACAGTGCTCCACGACACACACGCACAGCGGAGCTCCACAATAAATACCGCCTCGAGACTCTATCGAGTCAGAAAACTCTCCACACGTCTGCACAGGAACTCAAGAAATGCGTAAAATCCCTTCATCACTTCTGAGGATCTGCGATGACAGCCACGCGGGATTAGCAGAGCGGTCTGAGGCGCTGCAGTCCTGGACTGTGTGGCTGGTCCCGGCGGAGGTTCGAGTCCTCCCTCGGGCATGAGTGTGTGTGTTTGTCCTTAGAATAATTTAGGGACTGATGACCTTAACAGTTAATTCCCATAAGATTTCACACACATTTGAATTTTTTTTTCTACGATGACAACCATAGGTGGAAATATAATCGTCCAAGACACTCCTTACCAGGGACGCTAAACCACCTATGGCAAACTAAAGAAAAATAAACAACGCAAATTTCGGCGAACTTATAAATCCCAATCATGCTGACTGGAACTACCAGATGAATGAACACAGCCGCACCGCCGGCAAAAGCAGGGAAGCCAATTTTCACATTAACACAAACAAATCCACAAAACCTTCACAGTGTGCTATCGATTTACGACCAGTCAACCACTCACATCAGCACCATGGCATGTTACAAGGTACGCAGACGCTGCAGCTGCTCCAGGAGGCATCGTCGGTAACCAAACTGAGTAGTACCTCTCATCGATTGAGACTGATACTCTTTATGAAGAACCTAAGCTATTACTTAGGTATCGAGCTTTGACGATACCCAACAGCTAACCATAACCTTAACCTTGCACCATCTGTCGCATGAAAACCGCTACTGCTCTTACTACCAGTCCAGACTGTCGCAGAGGTAATTTTCCCTTAGTGCTTTGCTTGACACTTTATCCCACTGCCCTTAAAACCGTTACTCTTCAGTAGTTTTCGTCCACTTTCTATCTCATCTCGATGGGCCCTTGTTAGTCGTAAATCCAACCAGACACACGGACATCATCACAGACCCACATCCTGTGAACTTCTCGACTAACATTAACAAACGCAAACGTGACAGTAGAACATTTGCGATGGTACCATCCAAGTTTGGGCGTGGAGGGACTCCACCTCTTTACGAAAATACTGATACAATCACAACACACGATAAGTTCAAATTCGCTGTAGAAAGGAGAAAAATAATTAAATGGATTAACTAGGTATAACAAAAAGAAAATTATACAATCTTCCCACATGTAATATTTGTTAATTACTAAGGCAATAATAAATTAATCATTCGAGAACTCCCAGAAACAAACAGCTTTCGTGGACGAGATCTAAACACTAAACGCAATACGACTTAATATGATCAGCTACCAGATATTCCTCCTGAAAAAAAAAAAATGGGCATCACCCAGAAGGGGAGGAGATAAAGAAATGAAACTTGACGGGCTGAGAGGGTATGTGATGTTGCTTCAGTGATTACATTAACGAGTCCAGTTTACAAAGAACCTGATGGTATGAACCCATTTAATCAGTATGGCGTTACACCCCCTCTGCTCCGTATGTATGTACTGATTAGGCTGCGAAGGATGTCATAAAGCTATTGTATCCTGTCCTGAGGCAAGCGGTCCTACAATTGTAGTAACTGGTCCTTGTTATCCATGATACTCGCACAGGGACGGAGTTGTCGGCCAATGTGGTGTCAGCCTTGTTCTACTGGGGACAGATCTGGAATTCTTGCTGGTCGCGGGAGTATCTGAATATCACACAGGGAGTTCATAGAGACACTTACCATGTGAGGACGAACATGGGTCTGTTAAAAAATTGCACCACTACACTGTCGTATGAGAGATAATTCAAGAGGGAGCAGGACGTGCGACGTACATTCGAGCTGTCAGAGTTCCCCCAATCACTTCAGCCGTCACAGTCATCAAGAGTAATACCGCTATGCCTCTGCAAAACATTGGAAGAATGGAACCTCTTCTTAGGTCGCCGCCATACCTGTCGATGATGGTCATCTGGGGTAGTGCAGAACGACGATTCATTGTTCAACACAATTCGACGCATTTCATCAGCAGTCAGAGGTTCCCGGTTACGGCACCACTCCAGACGCAGCCGTTTGTGTTGTGATGTTAACGGCAGCATGGTTCGGCAGTTCCCTAGTCCGCCTGCCGTTATTCTGCAGCAAATGGTGGGGAGGAATATTGCATGAAGTCCGTCACACGTTCTCGGATGGCAGGTGCAGATGTGAAAAGTTCATGGTGTGCATGGTCCACGATACTGTGATCCTTCATTGTGGCGGTCACACTTCGTCGATCGGAACCTTGACGGTTAGTATGCCTCAACTTATGTTCACATACAGTCCAACATCGGACCACTGTCCCACCCAAATGCTACACAAATCTGGTTAATGGACAAAAAATGGCACTGAACACCATGGGACTCAACTTCTGAGGTCATCAGTCCCCTAGAATTTAGAACTACTTAAACCTAACTAACCCAAGGACATCACA
Source organism: Schistocerca serialis cubense (assembly GCF_023864345.2). Taxonomy (NCBI): domain Eukaryota; kingdom Metazoa; phylum Arthropoda; class Insecta; order Orthoptera; family Acrididae; genus Schistocerca; species Schistocerca serialis. Next base: position 819,945,708 of record NC_064640.1, read on the forward strand.
CACATCCATGTCCGAGGCAGGATTCGAACCTGCGACCGTAGCGGTCGCGCGGTTCCAGACCGAAGCGCCTAGAGCCGCTCGGCCACATCGGTCGGCTGTGATCACTCAACATCTGACGCTGTTAAAAAAAAATGGTTCAAATGGCTCTGAGCACTATGGGACTCAACTTCTGTGGTCATTAGTCCCCTAGAACTTAGAACTACTTAAACCTAACTAACCTAAGGACATCACACACACCCATGCCCGAGGCAGGATTCGAACCTGCGACCGCAGCAGCAGCGCGGCTCTGGATTGGAGCGCATAGAACCGCACAGCCACCGCGGCCGGCTCTGACGCTGTTCACGTCCCTTGCATACTCTATCAGGTCTAGTAACAACACTAAACACGAGGAATATTATGGCAGCCAGGTGGCCATTCTACTTTTCACTGATAATTACAACTCTTATCAATTACATATCCACCGATGTTGTGTACATGTAAAAAGTTCCATTAACATTCGATCAAGTCTTCTGGGTGATTTACTTCCTTTGACAGGTAGTGGATGCCAAAACACAATAACGCAAATGGCCAAAAACAATGGCTACAAAGAAATGTAGTCACAAAACGAACCAAATATAAAACCAAATGAAAGGAGAAGATATACTAGACACACGATTTACCAAAAGTACGAGAATAGATACGCAAGGAACCATAGCAACTAGCCGAGGGGTCTAAGGCGCTTCAGTCATGGACTGTGTGGCTGCTCCCGGCGGAGGTTCGAATCCTCCCTCGGGCATGTGTGTGTGTGTGTGTGTGTGTGTGTGTGTGTCTGTGTGTGTGTGTGTGTGTGTGTGTGTGTGTGTGTGTGTGTGTGTGTGTGTGTGTGTGTGTGTTTGTCCTTAGGATAATTTAGGTTAAGTAGTGTGTAAGCTTAGGGACTGGTGACCTTAGCAGTTAAGTCACATAAGATTTCACACAGATTTGATTTTTTTGAACCAGAGCAACAACAAGGTAAGAAAAATACAAGAAGAAAATGAAGCTGAATCCAACACAAAATTCTGTGTAATAACGATTAGATTCGAACTTATAGGGAATACGCTAAATGTTTTCGGAGGGTAAAAGCACTCAAGGAGCTCAGATATATACACAGAAAATCAGTTACTTTAAAACACTGCAGCGTTTGTTAAGCAATGATATTGGGATAAACCGTACAAACGTTTGGTATCAACAAGAAACAACCTCCAGGTGTCTGTAAAAGGAAAACTCAACTGATACCCACAGAAAATCTGTGGAACACAGATACACGTTAACAAGGAATAAAGACACGAAAGTAGAATAGAGACGCATCTACAAACCTTAAAATAAAATCCAAAATATTAAAGTTCAAATGGTTCAAATGGCTCTGAGCACTATGGGACTTAACATCTATGGTCATCAGTCCCCTAGAACTTAGAACTACTTAAACCTAACTAATCTAAGGACATCACACACATCCATGCCTGAGGCAGGATTCGAACCTGCGACCGTAGCGGTACCGCGGTTCCAGACTGAAGCGCCTAGAACCGCACGGCCACACTGGCCGGAAAATATTAAAGTGAAACCAAAAAAAATTATAAGTTAACTTAGCGTTTGAAACAATGTTCGTAAAGATACAGCTACTAAAGAGTGCGATGAAAATAACTGACTCCTTCGTTTCACTCAATCCTAAACGCTTTCCATCCATTCATTACAAACTAAAAGCCAATCATCTGTGAATTCAGAATTATGTACTCTAAAAGACACACACTTACGATATGAAACAACAGAAACGGTAGACACACAAACGTACACTATGTCATCAAAAGTATACGGACACCCAAAGAAACATACGTTTTTCATATTAGGTGCATTGTGCTGCCACCTACTGCCATGTACTCCATATCAGCGACCTCAGTAGCGATTAGACATCGTGAGAGAGTAGAATGGGGCGCTCCGCGGAACTCACGGTCTTCGAACGTGGTCAGGTGATTCGGTATTACTTGTGTCATACGTCTACACGCGAGATTACCACACTCCTATACATCTCTAGGTCCACTGTTTCCAATGTGATAGTGAAATGGAAACGTGAAGGGAAACGTACAGCACAAAAGCGTAAAGGCCGCCATCGTCTGTTGACTGACAGAGACCGTCGATAGTTGAAGAGGGTCGTAATGTGTATTAGGTAGACATCTATCTAGATCATCACACAGGAATTCCAAACTGCATCAGGATCTGTAGTGGACTGGCCCGACAGCCAATCCACTATGACTGGTAGCCGAAAGGCACGCGCTTAAGCTCACGCAGGCTGGCGCGAGGTCTGGAACAGTTAAGGGAATTAATAGTAGCAAATAAAGTACGTAGTTGATGTAATACTTAACTTTAATCCATAATTGGTGTACATCGCTCTTGACGGTACATGTTTTACTATCTCAATATTAACTGGTAATGGCGCCTTGCTAGGTCGTAGCAAATGACGTAGCTGAAGGCTATGCTAACTATCGTCTCGGCAAATGGAAGCGTATTTGTCAGTGAACCTTTCCTAGCAAAGTCAGCTGTACAACTGGGGCGAGTGGCGACACGCGGGTCCGACGTATAATACCGGACCGCGGCCGATTTAAAGGCTACCACCTAGCAAGTGTGGTGTCTGGCGGTGACACCACAGGATCCACTTCAAGTATTCTGACAGTTAGGTGGTAGGTGAGAAAACTTTGATTTATTGGTCGAGCGGCTGCTCATATGCCACACATCACGCTGATAAATGCCAAACGACGCCTCGCTTGGTGTAAGGAGCGCAAATGTTGGACGATTGAACAGTGGAAAAACGTTGTGAGGAGTGATGAATCATGGTGCACAATGTGGCGATCCGATGGCAGGGTGTAGGTATGGCGAATGCCTGGTGAAAGTCATCTGCCAGCGTGTGTAGTGCCAACAGTAAAATTCGGAGGCGGTGGTATTGCAGTGTGATCGTGTTTTTCATGGAGTGGGCTTGCACCCCTTGTTGTTTTCCGTGGAACTATCACAGCACACGCCTACAATGATGTTTTATGTACCTCCTTGCCTCCCAGTGTTGAAGAACAATTCGGTGATGGTGTTTGCATCTTTCAACACGATCGAGCACCTGTTCATAATGCACGACCTGTGGGGGAATGGTTACACGACAATAACATCCCTTTAATGGACTGGCCTGAATCCTATATAACACCTTTGGGATGTTTTGGAACGACGACTTCGTGCCAGGCCTCACCGACTGACATCGATACCTCTCCTTGGTGTAGCACTCAGTGAAGAATGGGCTGCCATTTCCCAAGAAACCTTCCAGCACCTGACTGAACGCATGCCTGAGAGAATGGAAGCTGTCATCAAGGCTAAGGTTGGGTCAACACCATATTGAATTGCTACATTACCGATTGAGGGATCCACGAACTTGTAAGTCATTTTCAGCAAGGTGTTCGGATACTGTTGATCGCATAGTGTAGTAGCAACTCTCTGACTATTTCTTCAAAATAATTTGGCAAGGTTCTTAAACTGTGAAATGGTGATCAATAATTTCTCATACGTGAGTCTTGCAAAAACTTTTATTCACATATTCCTGCGTCTTCCGAGATTTATTTCTCTGTACAGTACTTTGGTTCTGATTTTTCTGTGTTACCGATTTCATGTGTTCAGTCCTCACCACGTTTCTTCACTCCCCTATCCCTGATATCCGTGTCTGATCCAGTCTGGAACCGCGCGACCACTACGGTCGCAGGTTCGAATCCTGCCTCGGGCATGGATGTGTGTGATGTCCTTAGGTTAGTTAGGTTTAAGTACTTCTAAGTTCTATGGGGCTGATGACCTCAGAAGTAAGTCCCATAGTGCTCAGAGCCATTTGAACTATTTGAACCGTGTCTGATCAACATGACTGTGTCCAGAAGGTGGAGGAAAAAGGAAGGAATTACTTCACTATTATTAAATCAGACAACCAGTTTGTTGAAACAGAGGGACAAAACGTCGAATTTGTGTGTGTATATTTCCATATTAGGATTTCTTGCCTCAATTGGTAATAAGGTAACCCTTAAAGGATCACTTCGTGTTTATTTGTTTTTCTGTCTGTTCGTTTGACTGTTGAAAACTGTTTTTCTCAGGCTCAAAAATGGTTCAAATGGCTCTGAGCTCTATGGGGCTTAACTTCTTTGGTCATCAGTCCCCTAGAACTTAGAACTACTTAAACCTAACCAACCTAAGAACATCACACACATCCATGCCCGAGGCAGGATTCAAACCTGCAACCGTAGAGGTCGCGCGGTTCCAGACTGTAGCGCCTAGAACCGCTCAGTCACCACGGCCGTCTCTTGATGGTGGATGAGCTATTTATATACATAATGAAGTTCGTACGGGGCCCTCCGTGCACCAGTTCTCTTCGAACATACCCGGATTTTAATTAAATAATTAGAATAACCCAGTAACACAACGTTTATGAGCTAATCTGAATTAGGTGAGTATACACAGGATATTAGAGGATTTTATAGCTATTCACTTTAGTCACTGGCGAATTACTGGTCTTCGTAAGTGGATGTTTAGAGTACATTATGGGATTTAAAGTATCCGGACACCCCCAGGGACATGCGTTTTTCGTATTAGGTGCATTGTGCTGCCACCTACTGCCAGGTACTCCATATCAGCGACCTCAGTATTCATTAGACATTGTGAGAGAAGTAGAATGGGGCACTCCACGGAACTCACGGTTCAAATGGCTCTGAGCACTATGCGACTTAACTTCTGAGGTCATCAGTCACCTAGAACTTAGAACTAATTAAACCTAACTAACCTAAGGACATCACACACATCCATGCCCGAGGCAGGATTCGAACCTGCGACCGTAGCGGTCGCTCGGCTCCAGACTGTAGCGCCTAGAACCGCACGGCCACTCCGGCCGGCGGAACTCACAGTCTTCGAACGTAGTCAGGTGATTGGATGTCACTTGTGTCGTACGTCTGTACTCGAGATTGCCACACTCCTAAACATCCCTAGCTCGATTGTTTCCGATGTAATAGTGAAGTGGAAACGTGAAGGGACACGCCGACAGTTGAAGAGTGTCGTAATGTGTAATAGGCAGACATCTATCCAGACCATCACACAGGAATTCCAAACTGCATCAGGAGCCACTGAAAGTATTATGATAGTTAGGTGGGAGGTGGGAAAACTTGGATTTCATGGTCGAGCGGCTGCTCATATCCCACACATCACGCCGGTAAATGAGAAATGACGCCTCGCTTGGTGCAAGGAGCGTGAATGTTGGACGATTGAACGTCATCTGCCAGCGTGTGTAGTGCCAACAGTAAAATTCGGAGGCGGTGGTGTTATGGAGTGGTCATATTTTTCATGAAGGGGGCTTGCACCCCTTGTTGTTTTGCTTGGCACTACCATAGCACAAGCCTACATTAATGTTTTAAGCACCTTCTTGCTTCCCACTGTTGAAGAACAATTCGGGGATGGCGATTGCATCTTCCAACAGGATCAAGCACCTGTTCGTAATGCACGGCCTGTGGTGGAGTGGTTCCACGACATAAACATCCCTGTAATGGACAGGCCTGCTGAGAGTCCTGATCTAAATCCTTTAGAACACCTTTCGGATGTTTTGGAACGCCGACGTCGTGCCAGGCCTCACGGACCAAAATTGATAACTCTCCAAAGTGTAGCACTCTGAAGAAGAAACCTTTCAGCACCTGACCGAACGTATGCCTGCGACAGTGAAAGCTGTCATTAAGACTAAGGTTGGGCCAACCCCATACTGAATTCCAGCATTACTGATGGAGGGAGCCAAGAAATTGTAAGTCATTTTCCGCCAGGTGTTCGGATACCTATGATCACATAGTGTATCATGAAACTAAAGCAATTTCAGAAAGAAGAGAACGGCGGCTTCGCGAGTGAGAAAACAAGAACAGCACCAAACTTAGAACGTCATTTGACGCAACATCACTTTTACATTAAAAATTGGTGCATAATGTGTACCCAGGAATCATTCTGCGAAACGTTGTCTTTGCTGTCACGTGGACTAGATTATGTATGTTTTGAATAATTATTCACGTACCAAAGAACATGGAGCGATCCGAACGAATACGCTGTTTCATTGTATTGCAAAAAATGTGTTTCTTATTCTCATTCTAGGCGCAACGAGAGAAACGGAATATGCCGCCTAAATTTTAAAATATTTTCAGCCAACTGACTTCAAAATACGTAGTAGATAATTCTACTTATATCGTGAGAAACTCGACTAACGTTTGAACTACATAGTGTCGCAGCTACAAGTTCTCAAAATAAAAACCTGGTTGGGAATTTAACGGCTATATCGAGATTTCTATACGTAATCAGATGTATAGCCGGATATAAAATAAGCATTAATTGAAATACCCGTAAATTTTAGGCCAAATAGTTTATTTTCTAGTAAATACTGCGTCTTAATTGACTAATTCTGTAATTAATTAAAAGTAAAGTAAAGATGGATCAAAATATTTAGATTAACAAAGTATCCTGTCTCTTTTAAAATGCACCAAGACTCAGTCAGGTGAAACACAAACTATACCCAGGCGTGGAAGAGTGCATAGAATTAATAACAAAGTATAACACCGTCTTCTTTGTAGAAAACTCAAATGTTCGGACAACGTACATCCAAATCGTGGATAAGAGATTTTAGCTACACGAGGAAAAACATAAGCTTGTATTTTGTTGTAACTCAGTAGCTTCCTCACCTTCAACCTTCAGAGCTGTTGTTGATATCAACTGTATAACAACATTAGAGTATTTACATTAAGTATTGCTCTTGGTAGCAAATGTAGTTATTCAAAAGGCCGTATGTGGATGAAGTAAGAATCTCGCAGTGAACATGAAAACAGTGACATAATAATACCTCCATTTTTCATTGATTTATGCCTGATAATGGATACAGACCAAAAAACAGTAAAAAATTAATTAGAACGAAACTAAACTCCCCCCGAACAGGCCATGAAGGCCAAACCGTACAGACCGGCTGCCGGGTCATCCTCAGCCGATAGTCGTCACTGGATGAGGATAAGGAGGGGCATATGGTCAGCACACCACTCTACCTGCCATATGTCTGTTTCCGAGAGCGGGGCCGCTATTTCTCAATCAAGTAGCTCCTCAGTGTGCCTCACAAGGGCTGAGTGCACCACGCTTGCCAACAGCGCTCGGCAGATCGGATGGTCACCCATCCAAATGCTAGCCATGCTCGACAGCGCTTAACTTCGGTGAACTGACGGAAACCGGTGTTACTACTGCGCAAGGCCGTTAGTAAAAAATTAACTGATAAGTTGAATATTGCAATAAGTTCCTGTATAAACAGTGACAACTCCAACAGTAAATAACACCGTATAACAGCTAACAGAAAAATATGTGTGCATACAACATTCAGAAAAAGTTTTATATAAATTATCAAACCTGTCACGAGGAAGGAATATCTTCGAGTTAACTTTTACACTAATAACTAAATAAAGAAGAAAATCATCCATAGTATTCAAACAAGAGCAAGCCTTACATTAGATTACGGATATTCAGACTGAACTGCAGTTCACGTCCAAAGATATACAGTGATTAGCCAAAACATTATGAGAACTGCCCACTGTGTGGTTGGATGCCGCCTGGTGGCGTTGTGGGCACGTGACGCGGTAACAAAGGTATGTAGACGGAGCAGACACGGACGGGGGATCACCCTAGCGAAGACATGGGCTGCAAGTGGGGAAGTCCATTGAGACAGTCGACTTTCACAAACGTCAGATTATTATTACGCAGAGCCTGTGAACGAGTATCTCGAAAATGGCGAAGCTGGTCGAATGAGCTCGTCCTACTGTAGTTAGTACGAGGGATGGAACTTTAATAGTGGCAACTATTTATTTACAGCTTGTACAAAATAGATACGTGTTTCAAAGTCTTACTAAACTTCAAAGTAGTCACCAGCATTGTGTATAACCTGTTGCCAGCGATGTGGAAGTCGTAGGATACACTTAGTAGTGCCAATTGTGTTGACAGTTCGAGCGGCCCGGTCTACTGCCCGACAAATTTGTAGCAGTTCTGAAGCGAATACCGCGAAATGTTTCCTTCAGGTCCTGCAGAAAGTGTCCTCACTTCTGTCTCTATGCTGTTCATTTTTACAACACAACCTACGACCAGCTTAGAGACAGAAGTGATGACACTTTCTGCAGGCCATGACCATCATTTTGCAGGACAATCCTCAAGCACGAACAGTGCAAGCTGTTACTGATTTGTTTGACTGATGGGGCTGCTAAGTGCTATATCACTTACTGCGCTCCGCTGACTTAAGCCATCGTGAGTTCAACTCGATTTCTAAACTGAAGGAAGCACTTCACGGTATTCGCTTCAGAACTGCTACAAATTCGTCGGGCAATAGACCGCGCCGCTCGAACTGTCAACACAACTGGCACTGCTAAGAGTATCCTACGACTTCCACATCGCTGGCAACGGGTTGTACACAATGCTGGTGACTACTTTGAAAGTCAGTCGAACTTTGAAACACGTATCTATTTTGTACGAGCTGTAAATAAATAGTTGCCACTATTACAGTTCCAACCCTCGTACCTACTACAGTGAAACTACCACTACAAGCTAAGTGGTTGGACATCAACGACTATTCACGGAACGTGGGGTCGGAGGCTCGTCTGCTCTGTAAAGCAGGGTAGATGGCGATCTGATCTGTGGCATCTCCGCCGAAAGAGCACAATGCTGGTGCACACATAAGTGCTTCGGAGCACACCGTTCATCGTATATTGTTGAACGTGGAGCTCCGCAGCAGGTTATCTCTACGTGTTCACATACTGAACCAACGACATCTGCAATTACGGATGCAGTGGGCACGGGACAATCGGTATTCGACTATTGGTCGACAGAGACGTGTCGGCTCTTCAAGTGAATCATGTTTTTGCTACACTATGTCGATGGTCATCTCCACAAACGCCGTCATCGAGGTGAACGGTGACTCGAAACGTGCAGAGCGCCACGGACGCTGGCTGGTGGGAGCAGTATGATGCTATGGAAGACATTCTCCTGTGCTTGCGTGGGACCCGATATTAATCGAAGACACGCTGACAGCTGCGAACCTCCTGCATCCAGTCATTCTTGTTGTCTTCCCCGACGGCGATGTCATCTTTCAGCAATACAATTCTCAGTGTCTCGGAGCCAGAACAGTGCCACTGTGGTTTTAGGACCATTACAGTGAGCTCACGTTCATGTTTTGGGAACCAAATTCACCTGATGCAAATCCAATGGAACCCGTGTGGGTCGCTATTAGTCACCATCACGGCGTACACAAATCAACGGCTCGTATTTCCGCTGATTACATGACCTGTGCGTAGACATCTAATGACTCACATCTCCACAAACCTACCCACAAACCGTAGGATCCCTGATACGCAGAACCAACGACGTATTTCGTTCTAAATACGGACGAACAAGCTGTTAAGAAGGAGGTCATAATGTCTTGGCTCATCACTGCACATAGCCCAAAAATAAAAATATTTTAGTACACGATTTCTCGAACATGTGGATACTCTTCATTTAAAATGTCTAAACAAACCGACTTTTGCCTTTCACGTGGCTGCAGACGGACATCAAATGACAGAAATCCTGCACCTGGTCAACAATGGCAAGAGAATGAATCTCCTTGGAAGACAGAAATTTGTTCCCACAAGTGCACATCTCAATTGGCATCCTAATGGTTCAAACTCAGAAACCCATAAACATATTGGTAAAATATTTTTATAAATCACTTGTAAAATCTACTCATCAAATACAGTCCTTGCAAAAACATAATAATAATAGATAACAAATAATGCCATAATTTTCTGTTCTTCTCCCTAAAGTGACTGCTTAGTTGTCACGATTCCGAAGACCGCTTTGAAGCTGCTCTCCACGCTACGCTGTACAAGCGTCTTCATCTCCTAATAACTACTACAACCATCACGAAGTTCCCTTCGCCACAGTTCTACTCAGTACCACCTCATTGGTCACATGATTAACCCTCTTGTATTCTTCATTCTGAAGTTTTTTCCAGTATGTCAGTCCATTAACTGCACGTAGAGTATATGATATTATTTGTTGTGTGTAAAATTTCCGTTTCACTTTCGAAACATTCAGTCAAATTTATTTGTCGTTCTGTTAATGACAGCCATTCTATGCTAAACTAGTTAGATAAGGATTCGGGTAAAATGCTAGTGTAGTCGTTGTACATCGTTAATGTGAAAAATTAAAAACTAACTGTAAAAAGCGTAGCACTACACAATACAGTATATAAATTATATGTTAAGCAAGTAATATGACACTATGTCGGTTTTTAGTCATTCAGAGGCATGCATGAAGTTTTAAGGTCGACAGTATTAATTCGATAAGCACAAATGCCTTATAAATAATTATATAGTGTATAAGAAAGTTGTAAATTGATTTTAGTTGCAATTTGCGATATAAACAAATCCATAAATCGCCCACATGGGGAACGCAGCACACCATCAGTGAATCTAAAAGTGTGTGTTATATAAGGAAATGAGGAAATAGCTCCTACTTAATGAATAAAATTAAGGGCATCAAATTATTAATTACGCATAATTATGCAACTAAATACCTAGGAATTACAATTACGAACAACTTAAATTTCAACATATCAATTACGTCAAGAGCTGGTAGGGAAAAGCATGAAATGCGTTTTGGTTGAACTAACTGAATATGAAAAGTATCTGGTTGCTGAATTCCTAGAAGTAACGCAGTTTGGATTGCTGAAAGAGTGAAATACTTTTCTTAAAAGATTCTACTCCCTTGATGAAATTGCAGACTCACAACAAGAAAGCAGTTTTTACAATTAACCCGATTTTTATTGACATTTTTAGTTTCTCTCTTGGAGAATGGATGGTTCTCCCAAGGAATTATCAGAACTGTTATATGTAAAGTGTCAGTGGTCCACGAAAGGCCGTCATCCTAGTTCCGGACGCTACTAGTGTAAAGAATGGGCCGCCGCATAAGGCGATCAGCCTTTACTGGCCACCCTGCGATCACTACAGAAACTGACACAAATATTATTTGCAGAGTGACAACTGAGAAGCGTGCTACTCACGAAAGCCTTCTTCCACATACCTTGACCAGGAAGTTTATTACTGTCGTGACGACACTGCGCTCTTGTTCTGAAAGAAACCGTTTGAAGCCGTTTTCCGGCCGTTTTTGATTTATATTTTCTCCCACTGTATTTAGAGCCGATTCCATCATACGTTTCCTTTCTCAACGCTTGATGAGCTGAGCTACGTCTTAAATCATGGGAGCTTTATTGTAAAGAAATTCGATTCACATTTCTGCCCTCCTCGATACTTTGACTTTTCTGTGTTTAACATGAAACCTAATTTCGGTGCGACCAAATGCAATTACTTCCCACATATTTCTCCAGTTCAGCACATACACTGAAGCGCCAAAGGAACTGGTATAGGCATGCGTATTCAAATATAGATGTTTGTAAACAGGCAGAATACTGTGCTGCTGTCGGTAACGCCTATATAAGACAAAAAGTGTGTGGCGCAGTTGTTAGATCGCTTACTGCTGCTACAATGGCAGGTTATCAAGTTTTCAATGAGTTTGAACGTGGTGTTATAGTCAGCGCACGTGCAGTCGGACACAGCAACCCCGAGGTAGCGATGAAGTGGGGATTTTCGCGTACGACTATTTCACGAGTGTCCCGTGAATATCAGGAATCCGGTAAAACTTCAAATCTCCGACATCTCCGCGGCCGGAAAAAGATTCTACAAGAACGTGACCAACTACGACTGAAGAGAATCGTTCGTGACAGAAGGGCAACCCTTTCGAAAATTTCTGCAGACTTAAATGATGGGCCATCAACAAGTGTCAACGTGCGAAACATTCAACGAAACATCATCGATATGGGCTTTCGGAGCCTAAGGTCCACTCGTGTACCCTTGATGACTGCACGACAAAAAGTTTTACGCCTCGCCTGGGCCGGTCAACACCGACATTGGGCTGTTGGTGACTGGAAACATGTTACCTGGTCGGACGAGTCTTGTTTCAAATTGTATCGAGTGGATGGACGTGTACAGGTATGGAGAGAACCTCACGAATCCATGGATCCCGCATGTCAATAGGGGACTGTTCAACTTGGTGGAGGCTCTGTAATGGTATGCAGCGTGTGCAGTTGGAGTGATATGGGAACCCCGATACGTCTAGATACGACTCTGATGGGTAACACCTGCGTTAGCATCGTGTCTGATCACCTGCATCCAGTCATGGTCATTGTGCATTCCCACTGACTTGCGCAATTCCATCAGAACAATGCGATACCCCACACGCCCCGAATTTGTACAGAGTGGCTCCAGGAACACTTGCCTGATTTTAAACACTTCCGCTGGCCACCAAACTCCCCAGACATGAACATTATTGAGCGTATCTGGGATGCCTTGCAACTTGCTGTTCAGAAGAGATCTCCATCCCCTCATACTCTTACTGATTTATGAGCAGCTCTGCAGGATTCATGGTGTCAGTTCCCGCCAGCACTACTTCGGACATTAGTCGAGTCCATGCCACGTCATTTTGCGGCACTTGTGCGTGCCCGCGGGGGACCTTACACGATATAAGGCAGGTGTACCAGTTTCTTTGCTCTTCAGTGTATAATAGCCAGAATAACACCGCTGACAACGAGACGCTAAAAATTAGCGTTTCCTCCTTTTACCTCTCGTCCTCTGTGAAACCTCGTCACGTTTCACTGTGTAGTCTGCAACAAGTGCGTTATAGGGCAGATGAGACCTTGTACAGAGCAGGATGATAAAGCATGTAAGTTTAATATGCAAAGTGAAGAATCTGCTATAGCAATGTAAAAGTAAAAGTAACTTAAATGCAAGGGATGCTGGCAGTATTTTGCCGAAACGCTCCGTGGTAACAGATTTTACAAAAAGTGACTGAAGTGGCAAGAATTATTCCATAAATTAGAACATATCGGTCGTGCCGAGCAACATGTGTGCTAACCACAAGGCGTGATATACGTCGGATGCTGTCCGTCTAACAATACAAGGATAACCGCCTATCTAACATGCATCTGCTCGGTTAATTTCACTCTATAATTTTGTTTCCAGACTTTGTGTCTGGTGTCTGCTCAGACATATACTGTATACTAAGAAACTTAAGATGAGCAGATTGCTTGATTTTAACTGTTGATTTAGCGGACAACCAGTTGGAGAATGGGGTACCTGAGTGTTCGACAAACCAGGAGCATACGCGTGGAGCTCTGTTAACACGAGTATTTTACTCTTGGAAGACGGAATTGTCCGCAACGTATTCATCACAAAGATGTAGAGCAAAAGGAAACACTTTGTCTTTGAGAATGTTGAAATAAACGTATTGGATCAGTGGGCCCAAATTACGGTACGAGGAGTATTCGAACACATCATAGAACCATTCCCTTCGCTGAACTATACCATCAATATACTGGGGGCTTAGCGTCCCATTAGGCCGTCGGTGTACGTGATGTCTTGCATCACTTGAAAGCAGGCAGCATCGCCACTTGCTCGACCACGCTACCCGCCTCCAGTCGTCTATTGCCCAATTTCTACACTACTGGCCATTAAAATTGCTACACCAAGAAGAAATGCAGATGATAAACGGGTATTCATTGGACAAATATATTATACTAGAACTGACACGTGATTACATTTTCACGCAATTTGGGTGCGTAGATCCTGAGAAATCAGTACCCAGAACAACCACCTCTGGCCGTAATAACGGCCTTCATGCGCCTGGGCATTGAGTCAAACAGGGCTTGGATGGCGTGTACAGCTGCCCGTGCTGCTTCAACACGATACCACAGTTCATCAAGAGTAGTGACTGGCGTATTGTAATAAGCCAGTTGCTCGGCCACCATTAACCAGACGTTTTCAATTGGTGTGAGATCTGGAGAATGTGCTGGCAAGGGCAGCAGTCGAACATTTTCTGTATCCAGAAAGGCCCGTACAGGACCTCCAAAATGCAGTCGTGCATTATCCTGCTAAATGTAGGGTTTCGTAGGGATCGAATGAAGGGTAGAGCCACGGGTCGTAACACATCTGAAATGTAACGTCCACTGTTAAAAGTGCCGTCAATGCGAACAAGACGTGACCGAGACGTGTAACCAATGGCACCCCATACCATCACGCCGGGTGATATGCCAGTATGGCGATGACGAATACACGCTTCCAATGTGCGTTCACCACGATGTCGCCAAACACGGATCCGACCATCGTGAAGCTGCAGTCAGAACCTGGATTCATCCGAAAAAATGTCGTTTTGCCATTCGTGCACCCAGGTTCGTCGTTGAGTACACCATAGCAGGCGCTCCTGTCTGTGATGCAGCGTCAAGGGTAACCGCGGCGATGGTCTCCAAGCTGATACTCCATGCTGCTGCAAACGTCGTCGAACTGTTCGTGCAGATGGTTGTTGTCTTGCAAACGTCCCCATCTGTTGACTCAGGGATCAAGACGTGGCTGCAAGATCCGTTACAGCCATGCGGATAACATGCCTGTCATCTCGATTGCTAGTGATACGAGGCGTTCCGTATTACCGTCCTGAACACACAGATTCCATATTCTGCTAACAGTCATTGGATCTTGACCAACGCGAGCAGCAATGTCGCGACACGATAAACCGCAATCGCAATAGGCTACAATCCGACCATTATCAAAGTCTGATACGTGACGGTACGCATTTCTCTTCCTTACACGAGGCATCACAACAACGTTTCACCAGGCAACGCTGGTCAACTGCTGTTTGTGTACGAGAAATCGGTTGGAAACTTTCCTCATGTCAGCACGTTGTAGGTGTCGCCACCGGCGCCAACCTTGTGTGTATGCTCCTGAAAGCTAATTATTTTCATATCACAGCATCTTCTTCCTGTCGGCTAAACTTCGCGTCTGTAGGATGTCATCTTCTTGGTGTAGCAATTTTAATGTCCAGAAGTGTATTTTGCTTGGTGCTTTGAAGAAGTGGAGCTTTATGAGGCTCTGTGAGCAATTACCATATGCGAGGTACCCGCCTCCTGTTACCTATTACCTGTAGTTCTCTTTGGCTGCGACTGGTACAGCGGCCCCAGCAGACCAGTTGGCCTATCTCTGTTGATATACCAGCAAACCAGGTAACTTCTATCGCGGTGTGGCCATGAACACGTTCAATTACGATAGTTCCATTCTTTCATTCTATGACGTCTCCACGTCAACTATCCCACAACACTGATTCGCTGCAACCAACTGACACATTCACACCACATCATTGTCCCCCTGGTAGCTGAGTGGTCAGCGCGACGGAAAGTCGCACCTGACGGCCCACGTTCGATTCCCTTTCAGGGACTGGGTGTTGTGTTGTCCTTATCATCATCATTTCATCCCCATCAACTCGAAAGACTTGCACCAGGCGAACAGTGTACCCGAGGGGAGGCCCTTGCCACACGACATCCTACTACATTGATTCCATACAACCACATCATTGCCATGACTAACGTCACCGGTCTAGGGTCACATGAGTGACTAGTACTAGTTCTGAAACATCTACAACCTTCCAATGCCACGGTGTGCTCCTTTGAGGACTGAGTAATAATTTGCCCATTGTGCTTATATTTTTACATAGTTTTTTATTTGTACAGTTCTATTTTAGGACTTTTCCAACAGTCTCATTATGACCTATTAAATACAGTGGTTTTTCCAGTGATGGTGTTGATCGTCTTTTATTTTCCTGGCGAATTATATTGTTCTATATGTAGCACCTTTTGACCTGAAAAGACTGACACCCACAACAAACACGTAGATTCAGTGATTCAAAGTTCTGTTATGCTAAGCAATATAGTCCACCCCCGTAGCGTTAAGCTGAAGAAAATGGCTAGCAAATACATGATTCTGTATTTATCTGAGGCGAACGTATTTAACGAAAACGTTTTTAAGAGATTCTGGTCTTACAAATTATCTTGTCTGAATAACGGGAAAGCAAATATAGTAAATCAGCAACTATTAGAACAAAACCGGCAACTCAAGCAAAGGCACATGAGTTGAATGCAGCTTCCGTAACACTACGTCGCACATGAAATAATGCGGAAGGCCCTGTTCTGCTATCAAATCCAAAAAATGTTTGTACAAACTACTAACTCGTTTGACATTATTAATACTAATGTTACCATAGTTATCACTGTTTTCTACGTTAGCAGCCAGAAAGAAGAAAAGAAAATTCGAGTTTGACAATGTACGGATGACGACACAATTACGGCCGGAAAGAAGTTCGAATTGGTCAATCGTACGGGAGGAAATCGATCGTGGCCTTTCTACAGAAATCATTCACGTATCTGCCTTAATCTGTTTAGGTAAAACCTATATCTAGATGGGCGGAGCGAGATCAAAACCCTTGTCTTCCCGAATGCGTGTCCGGTGACTTAATCACGGCCCCAGGTCTCTCGGTCTAGCGCATAGAACTTACTTCCTTGATGTTACGGGAATTGCAGATGTGGTTAAAATTGGGAAAAGACCGCCCTTAAGAAAATGCACTTGAATGGGTCCTTACAGCTGAATGCTGATCCATGTGCAAAAATGGAATCTTACGCTTATACAAATTATTCTTCCCATGTACACTATCTAATCAAAAATACGCGGACATTAATATGGGGTGCGTCTACCCTTCGACTTTATGGCGGCTTCAACTCTGTTGGGGACACTTTCACGAGGTGACAGAATGTCTTTGGAGGGACTACAGACCATTGTTTTGTGCAATACGTCAGTCTATTAACTACGTGCAAAGTATGTGATATTACTTGTTGTGTGCCCAATTCCCCTGTTACATTCGAAACATTCAATCCAATTTATTTGTCATTTTGTTAATGACTACAACGCTAGTTAGGTAAGGCGCTACAGTCATGGACTGTGCGGCTGGCCCCGGCAGAGGTTAGAATCCTCCCTCGGACATCGGTGTGTGTGTTTGTCCTTAGGATAATTTAGGGTAAGTAGTGTGTAGGCTTAGGGACTGATGACCTTAGTAGTTAAGTCCCATAAGAACTCACACACACTTGAACATTTGAACAGTTAGGTAACCGTTCGTGTCAAATGCTAGTATAGTCTTTGCACATAATTAATGTGAAAAAATTAAAAACTAACTGTAAATAACACACCAATACTCCATTCAGTATATACATTATATATTAAACAATAATATGACACAACGTCGTTTTTTAGTCATTCAGGGCATGTATGAAGCTTTAAGGTCGGCAGTTTTAAGTCGATTAGCACACATGAATTCACAAGTAATTCCGGAATGTATTCGAAGTTGTAACCTGAGTTTAGGTGTGATTTCCAATATAGACAAACTCATAAGTCGCCCACATGGCGAACACTGCACACTATCACTGAATATAACCCTTTTATATACATCTGGAAAAAATGACTAGTTATTACAGAAAAATTTAAGTCCATCTGCAGGCCAGAGTGGCCGAGCGTTTCTAGGCGCTTCAGTCTGGAACCGCGCAACTGCTACGGTCGCAGGTTCGAATCCTGCCTCGGGCATGGATGTGTGTGATGTCCTTAGGTTAGTTAGGTTTAAGTAGTTCTAAGTTCTAGGGGACTGATGACCTCAGATGTTGAGTCCCATAGTGCTCAGAGCCATTTGAACCATTTTGCATCAGGTGATCAGCCTTTACTGGCCACACTACTACCGCGACATAAACAGAGCGACAGTTGAGAAGCGTGCCGCCACAAGCAAAAGCTTTCTCTCACACCCCTTGACCAGAGATCTTTTCGCTGTTGTGACGACTCTGGGCTCTTGCTCTGAAAGGAAGTTCAAATGGCTCTGAGCACTATGGGACTTAACCTCAGTGGTCATCAGTCCCCTAGAACTTAGAACTACTTAAACCTAACTAACCTAAGGACATCACACACATCCATGCCCGAGGCAGGATTCGAACCTGCGACCGTAGCAGTCGCGCAGCTCCTGACTGAGCGCCTAGAACCGCGAGACCACCGCGGCCGGCCTCTGAAAGAAAGTATTTGAGTCGTTTTCCGGACATTATGCTTTCCATTTCCCTCAAGCATTTAGGGCAAATTCCATCATTCGTTTTACAGATCCAGGACCAATCCCATTCCGAACGCTTAGTGGACTAAGCTGACTTGCATGTACAGGGTGTTTCAAAAATGACCGGTATATTTGAAACGGCAATAAAAACTAAACGAGCAGCGATAGAAATACACCGTTTGTTGCAATATGCTTGGGACATCAGTACATTTTCAGCAGACAAACTTTCGAAATTACAGCAGTTACAATTTTCAACAACAGATGGCGCTGCGGTCTGGGAACCTTTATTTACCCGAAACCTTTGACAACGTGTCTGGCGGAATGGCTTCACATGCAGATGAGATGTACTGGTTCAGCTGTTCAATTGTTTCTGGATTCTGGTGGTACACCTGGTCTTTCAAGTGTCCCCACAGAAAGAAGTCACAGGGGTTCATGTCTGGCGAATAGGGAGGCCAATCTACGCCGCCTCCTGTATGTTTCGGATAGCCCAAAGCAATCACACGATCATCGAAATATTCATTCAGGAAATTAAAGACGTCGGCCGTGCGATGTGGCCGGGCACCATCTTGCATAAACCACGAGGTGTTCGCAGTGTCGTCTAAGGCAGTTTGTACCGCCACAAATCCACGAAGAATGTCCAGATAGCGTGATGCAGTAATCGTTTCGGATCTGAAAAATGGGCCAATGATTCCTTTGGAAGAAATGGCGGCCCAGACCAGTACTTTTTGAGGATGCGGGGACGATGGGACTGCAACATGGGGCTTTTCGGTTCCCCATATGCGCCAGTTCTGTTTATTGACGAAGCTGTCCAGGTAAAAATAAGCTTCGTCAGTAAACCAAATGCTGCCCACATGCATATCGCCGTCATCAATCCTGTGCACTATATCGTCAGTGAATGTCTCTCGTGCAGCAATGGTAGCGGCGCTGAGGGGTTGCCGCGTTTGAATTTTGTATGGATAGAGGTGTAAACTCTGGCGCATGAGACGATATGTGGACGTTGGCGTCATTTGGACCGCAGCTGCAACACGGCGAACGGAAACCCGAGGCCGCTGTTGGATCACCTGCTGCACTAGCTGCGCGTTGCCCTCTGTGGATGCCGCACGCGGTCGCCCTACCTTTCCAGCACGTTCATCCGTCACGTTCCCAGTCCGTTGAAATTTTTCAAACAGATCCTTTATTGTATCGCTTTTCGGTCCTTTGGTTACATTAAACCTCCGTTGAAAACTTCGTCTTGTTGCAACAACACTGTGTTCTAGGCGGTGGAATTCCAACACCAGAAAAATCCTCTGTTCTAAGGAATAAACCATGTTGTCTACAGCACACTTGCATGTTGTGAACAGCACACGCTTACAGCAGAAAGACGACGTACAAATGGCGCACCCACAGACTACGTTGTCTTCTATATCTTTCACATCACTTGCAGCGCCATCTGTTGTTGAAAATTGTAACTACTGTAATTTCGAAAGTTTGTCTGCCTGAAAATGTACAGTTGTCCCAAGCATATTGCAACAAACGGTGTATTTCTATCGCTGCTCGTTTAGTTTTTATTGCTGTTACAAATATACCGGTCATTTTTGAAACACCCTGTATGTATTTGTGTGTGTGTGTGTGTGTGTGTGTGTGTGTGTGTGTGTGTGTGTGTGTGTGAGTGAGTGAGTGAGTGTGGACGAGACGTGAAACTCCAACTACTTCCGAGCGTTACAGAGGGAGGTCCCTCGCTGATTAAAACACTGAATCCTAATTATGGAGCAACTGCAGTCACTTCCCTCCCTTCTCGTCGCTTTAATTTTCTGTGGTTAACATAAAACGTTACTTTGGTGGGACTGAATGCAATTACTTCCCACATACTTCTTTAACTGAGTACATGTAATTGCTACAATGACCTTGCTTGCTTCCGAAGAGACACTAAACACCAGCATACCCTCCTTTTACCCCTCGTCCTCTCTGAATCCTCAGAATGTGTTACTAATTTGTCCGCTAGTAATACTTTATAGCTCACATTAGCCCTCGAATGGAGCAACATTATAAAGCATCTAAGTGTAGCATAGCAAGTGAGGAAAGATTCTACTATACCGTCACAAACATATGTATCTGTAATGCACCAGACGATAGCAGCATGTTGCTCAAATGTGTTGTACTAAGAGATTTTAGTAAAAGGTGACTAAAGTTATAAAAACTATTTTGTAGGTTTATAAATCATGTTCCGTGCCAAGAGGTCGGTGTGCGAGTCAGAAACCGCGATAGACATGGCATGCCACGCGGACGATCAATACAAAGGCATTCCGCCTGCCGAGACTGCGTCTGCGCGTCTCTCGACTTTCACTTCCTCTTCTGAAACGCTATACGATTCATCTCTGGTGTCCGTTCAAAGATCGAAACGAAGAAGGTAAATATATTAATGTTGAGGCCAAGGAAGGTAGCAACACACCGGACAAATGTCACCTCGATAGCCATCACGCTAATGCGAGGGTCGTTCAAAAAGTCATTCAAGGAATTTTCTTTCTCGGCCAGTTTAGGTTGAAAGAATGCGGCATTTTCTATGGGATATCGTAGAATATTCTCGCTTTAGCCCATATAGTTTCCCAAAGTTCCGATACATGGCGGCGCTATACGGTGTTTGTAACGGAGATGAGTTCCAAGCAGAGAGCTGCCGTTGAGTTTCTTTTGGCGGAAAACCATTGCATCGCACTTGCAGAATGTCTACGGAGAGCTCGCAGTGAACAAAAGCACGGTGAGCGAGGCATCAGTGATGATTGCAAATCTTCCTCATCTTACAGCCCGGATCTCGCCCACACGGACATTCATCTGTCTGGCCCAATGAAGGATGTACCCTGTGGAAAGCAATACGTGGACGATGGGGAGTTTATTGATTCAGAAAGACGTTCGCTTCGACGTCGAGCAGTAGAGTGGCACCATGCTGGCATACAGGTCCTCTCAGTAAGGCGGCATAAGGCCGTCACATTGGATGTAGATTGTATTGGAAGTGGGGATTTGTAGCCAGAAGAGTGGGGAATCATATGGTATACTACAATCGTGAATACAATGAACCTGCTTTCAGAAAAAAATGTGTAGCATTACTTATGAACACCCCTCGTTGCATGTAACACCATCTAGCACTGATAATGTATTCGATTCAGCGAATAAGAGAATCCTCAAATTTCTTCACGTATACCATATCCAGCTGAGCCGTTCGTTGATGGTTAGATTCCGTGGAGCTACCAGGTTGAAGGGACGCTGATTAATTCATTCCACCAGCTGTTCCAAATGGTTCAAATGGCTCTGAGCACTATATGACTTAACATCTGAGGTCATCAGTACCCTAGAACTTAGAACTACGTAAACTTAACTAACCTAAGGACATCAAGCACATCCATGCTCGAGGCAGGATTCGAACCTGCGACCGTAGCAGTCGCGCGGTTCCGGACTGAAGTGCCTAGAACCGCTTGGCCACCGCGGCCGACCCCAGCTGTTCCAATTTGTATGATATTCAGATCGGGTGACTGAGCGGACGCGTCAGACACAACGATACAGGACTACGGCAAATATGGCAGAAGTAAAGGATCAAAAACTCTAAGACATGTCTGTGGAACGAATGGGACAGTTACAGAGGCACTGCAGGGATGAGACTTTAGGTGCGGTGGGAAAACCAGAAGTCACTTCTGTTTGTGTAATACAAGTCCATCCGGAGCCAAACACTAAGTGAAGACAACAATTCAGAAGGGCAACGTGAGATCCCGTAAGAGAAAGGAACTAAAACAAAGTAGGTAATGTCTCTTATCATTCTAGCGGTTTTTTGTGGCCGGGAAGTTATAGTGTACTGTAGGAATGCGACACGGGCCATTTCAGATGTATGTTCACCGTGAATGAACGTGGGAACAAGTGCGAGTGATCACTTGCAGTATGAAAACGATATGTTCAATTCTTTCCTTAACACTGGACTGAAGTCTTCAAGATCACCTAGCAGCTCACAGAACTGAACTTTCGTATTTCATTCATTATTTATTTTTTGTAATAAATTAATTCTCATAGAAAAAGCTATAGCTTCTTTCGTAAATTTTTTTATGTTCCTGAAAGTTTTATTGCAAAATTTTACAGCCGTTCCCTAATACGATCAATTAGCAATCTTAATACGTTACCCCTGTGTGTGTATGGGGTTATCCATTAACTTACCTTTGCTACTCAACACACATGAAATTAAGAAAATCTTAAACTAACAATACACAAGGAATCATCTGTTACTGTTTCTCCCTATGTCGTGAATCAAGTTTCTATTACGTTCTTGGCAGACCTATTTTGCTGTATGAGAAGCTGATTTTCATGTGTTGTAGTATGCGTTGTGGGAGACAATAGCTAGATGTTCTAATGTGTGTGGATTTCTAAGGGACCAAACTGCTGAGGTCATCGGTCCCTAGACTTACACACTACTTAAACTAACTTATGCTAAGGACAACACACACACCCATACCCGAAGGAGGATTCGAACCTCCGGCGGGACGGACAATAGCTAGTTAAAATAATTAATACGTTATAATGTTCGTAGTCATAAACGATAGCAAAATTAGAATCTCAGATACTCTTAAAGTTTAGGAACAAGTTTTTACTTTTCTTTTCAATTGTTTATTTACTTATTGCAAAACTAGACCTCACGCTGGTTAATTTGTCCATTTCTCACTGCTTGTGTGTCTAAGGAAGTTCTAAGAAATACATTGTATAATTTTTACCCATATCACTAATTACGTTTTTATTAGGTACCCTGATTACTTTAAAAATTAAATCTCTCATTGAAAAACTACACCTCACCCCATTTTTCCATTTCCTTCTGGGGTGATATTGAGACTAGACCCTATTGGCAGTGGCTGATTAGGGGAAAAGGACAGACACACAACCAAGGTACCCAAAATTTATTTTTAAATGACAATAAAAAATTTTATTCTTCCTTTGGAATTCAACAACGATTGCTGAATTTTCCATATTCCTTTTACTATATTACAATAACAATACATTTTATTATCACAAATTCGTCAGAATTAAATTTTAAAACACAAGGAACTTTGCTGAGATTTAACCAGGGAGATCTTTACAATCAACAGTTGAGATTTTTGTAATGAAAAACAAGGTAAGTCAACCACGTAAATTTATAATCAAGATAATTAGCTGACCAAGGCCTTCTAAATTAAAACCTTGTGAAAAGACGTATATACATGCAGTATTTTAAATTTCTTCACATTTCCCTGCCATTTAAAATTTTTCATACTTTCTTTCTTTCTGTCGGGCGCCAAAGGGCTCTTTATCGCTGTGGATATTGGGATGTTGTTCCGGTCGCCCCAGTTTAGTTCAGTAGGTGGCACTACTTCTTTCATCGCGGGCAGTGGTTTACATAGCAGCTTCTCGTCTAGCTTAACGGATAATGCGTTCACTTACGAATCTTGAACAAACGCAACGGAGAAACGACCATTGGTCTGGTGTGCAGAATGCCAATGTTGTTTTTTAGTAGTTGGCGAAGATCAATGAGGCAAATGCCTCTCGGTTTTCGCCCTATAAAACAATGTACACAAACAGTTAAATTCGACAAAGCACACAACAGAGTTCAGACGACTCACAAACGACTTTCTGCCTTTGCGAAGTTTTTTTTTCATTTTTTAATAGGTTTCATCCGTTAGGTTAACTGTGGCAGTAGGAAGAGCATTCTGCTACAAAATTGTAAATACTAATAACTAAAAACGTGAAAGAAGGCAACGATCGCCAGAACAAATGGCTGAAATAGCACAAGGGAATTATCAGGAATAATAAGGAATAAAATTAAATAACCTTCCTCAATTCCTGAATCTTAATATTGATGTTGATAACCCATCTACAATATTAGGACACGGCTTGTTGTCTTAAAGTAGCAGTAATTTTCCTGCAAAATGTAGTTTTCGTAAATAAAGACAGACCATCTTCAGTTCCACTTTTTATGCAATCCAAAAGCACTGAAGACTCAAAGAAACTGGTACACCTGCCTAATATCGTGTATGGCCCCCGCAAGCTTGTTTAAACTAGGAAGAGTGTTCCAGGAAGCACCCTGTAGCAATTCTGGACGTGTGGGGTGTCGCATTGTCCTGCTGGAATTGCCCAAGTCTGTCGAAATGCACAATGGACACGAATGGATGCAGGTGATCAGACAGGGTGCTTACGTACGTGTTACTTGTCAGAGTCGTATCTAGACGTATCAAGGGTCCCATATCATTCCTACTGCACACGCGCCACACCGTTACAGAGCCTTCATCAGCTTGAACACACCTTTACTGACATTCAGGTTCCATGGATTCATGAGGTTCTCTCCATACCCATATACGTCCATCTGCTCTTAGTCAAGACTCATCCGACCAGGCAACATGTTTCCAGTTATCAACAGTACAAAGCTTTGTGTCATGCAGTCATGAAGGGTACACGAGTGGGCTTTCGGCTCCGAAAGCCCATATCGATATGTTTCGTTGAATGGTTCGCCCGCTAACACTTGTTGGTGGCCTATCATTGTAATCAGCAGCAATTTGCGGAGGGGTTGCACTTTGTGACGTTGAACAATTCTCTTCAGTAGTCGTTCGTCCTGTTCTTGCAGGATCTTTTTCCGGCAGCAGCGATGTCAGAGGTTCGATGTTTTACCGGATTCCTGATATTCACGGTACACTCGTGAAATGGTCGTACGTGAAAATCCCCACTTCATTGCTACCTTGGACATGCTATCTCCCACCGCTCGTGTGGCGACTACAATACCACGTTCAAACTAACTTACCTCTTGATAAACGGCCATTGTAGGAGCAGTAACCGGTCTAACAGCGCCAGACACTTGTCTTATATGGGCGGTACCGACTGCAGCGCCGTATTCTGCCTGTTTACATTTCGATGTATTTGAATACGCAGCCTATACCAGTTTCTTTGGCGCTTCAGTGTAATTAACTTACGACAGTAGTTTGAAATTAATTTAATTCGTCTGATTTATCTTTATCGGTGTCTGCAGACGGAACTAATGTTGGGAGCTTTTAAGGTAGGGCAGGACAATTCAAGTACTAAGAGCAATAAGTAAAGACAGTCCAGTCAGTATGACACACCACAGCTACTATTTGCTACACAGTTAGTCATATAAGGTGAAAGGAACGCAAGGGTTTAATGTCCTATCGACGAGGAGGTTCAGTTTTTGAACACATGCTCATATTGGACAAATATGTTAAAAGAGATCGGTCGTGTCATTTTCGAAGGAATTATACAGGCATTTCCCTTAGGTAATTAAGGAAAATTAAGATCAACCTAAATCCGGATAGCTGAAAGCGGATACATTCTCCTTTTTCGGCGGGATGCGGTTCCTATGTCTCAACCACAGTGCCACCTCACTTGCTAGAATCTAAAATTTAGTGTATTCAGTTAGAAGAATTGTTTGTAAATCACACGTTGCCGACAGTGACAGGAGAAAATTAAATTTTCGCTTATACTCAGCAAGTCCAAACAATGATAGAAATTGTAGACTCAGCCTCGACTCAATGCACAGTCGCATAGTTTCTATGTCGACAAACACAAGTGCGTTCTCTCTCCCTGGCCAGGCTTCTTTCCATAGTGCTAGATTAGGGCAGCGCAATGGTTAAGACACTGGACTCGTATTCTGGATTAGTGGGGATAGAATCCCTGTGCAGTCATCCTGCATTATAGTTTACTTGGTTCTCCCGCGTCACTTAAGGTGGATGTTGAAATGAGTCCTTGAACAATGCTACGCCAGATTTCCTTCCTCATTCTTGTGCAAATACGCGTATGCTTCATAGCTAATGATAACGCTATCAGAAAAGAGACAATTTTGTTTATATTGGTTTTGCAAACATGGTTCAAATGGCTCTGAGCACTATGGGACTTAACATCTGAGGTCATCAGTCCACTAGAACTTAGAACTACTTATACCTAACTAACCTAAGGACATCACACACACCCATGCCCGAGGCAGGATTCGAACCTGCGACCGTAGTGGTCGCGCGGTTCCAAACTGAAGCGCCTAGATCCGCTCGGCCACATTGGTTTTGCAATAAGTTGTAAGAGAGACTCTGAAAGAAGGAGTGAGTGACAAATTGTTTTCACTCTCGTTTCTTTCTTTTGGCTAAGAGTGCAAGAATAGAGTGACACAACTCTCGATGAATAAACAAAAATGAAGTCTGAATTGTGTCCACTGATAATGGATGTAACTTTGGTGAATTAGATATCGTGTAAACATAATGTCCTGATGTGATGTGATATGACGTGATGTACTGTGATGCCAAACTTACTGACCGCGCTAATGGACTTGAAGAGCACCTTGTGAACCCATAACAAGCCGGCCGTCTGGTCGATACTCCTTCTCCTCCATGTGATGTAATCCAAACGATTTATGGGCACACAAGGACACACAATCCCGCCGTCCTGGTATAAAGGTACTAGTTCCTCAGCTGGTGCAGTGGCGTCTACAAATATTATTCTGGCTTGTGTGATTTAAAATTTCCTAAGTAAACCTTAATTCTGAACAGAAATAAACTCTCTACACAGTCTTTGTTGCGTCAGAGGTGTTGGAATAATAAAACAAACTAATGGTCTCAGCTCATAATGATCTCAGTTTTGTCCGATATTACACGTAAACATGTAAAATGGTCTGTGGGTGTACGTGCGACAGAGAGACAGACAGAGAGGAAGAGGGAGAGAGGGATTTCGTACTTGCCGAGCTTTCTTCTGTATGAACTTTGACGGATCTCTGCATAACATACATGTAATGCAATCTGTCCGACATCTCAATATTGCCTTAGGCGTGGAGCACTACTACATACATTCAATACTGGCTCAGTACCCGACGTTCCCTGGGTATGTATTTATTCTTCTAGTCATCTATTAAACCATCTCCTCTATCCCCATCTCTCTGTCCACCTCCACCCCTTTCCCTGTACACCACTGTGCCCACCTCCTCCTTACTCGCTCTCTGTCTCCTCGTCTCCCTACCTCTGTCAATCTGCTCCTCCCCCCTCTGTCCCCCTGCTCGTTTTCCCTCTGTCTATCTCCCCCTCCCTCTCCAGTTCCATCTACTCCTGCCTTTCTCTCTGTCAAATCAGAGCGATTAGAGCCCACACAGAGGCATACCGACAATCTTTCTTTCCACGAACAATACGTGACTGGAATGGGAGGGATAACCGATAGAGGTACTCAAGGTACCCTCCGCACACCGTCAGGTGGCTTGCAGAGTATGGATGTAGATGTATGTAAATGTCCTCGTCCCCCTCTCTCTGTTCATCTGCTCCTCACTACTTTCTCTTTCCATCTCTTCGTCTCCCCCCTCTCCATGTGTATCACCTCCCCTTCCCTTTCTGTGACAATCTCCTCCTCTTCCCTCTCCCATTCCATTTCCTCCTCTTCACTACCTCTGGCGACGTCGTCTTCCTTCTGCCTGTTCATCTCCTCTTCTCCAATCTCTCTGTCTATCTCTTCCTCCTCATGTCTCTCATGTCTCTGTCCATTTGCTGCTCTTTCCTTCCTCAGTCCATCTACTCTTCTCGCCTCTCTGTCCATTTCCTCCTCCCCTATCTCTGCCCATCTCCTCTTCCTCTTCTATGTACCTATCTCTTGCTTCCACCTTGCCATCTTTCCATCCCTCGTCCCCTCTTCTCTCCCCACGTTATCACACTCACCCCACCCCAATAGGAGGTTGGTGGTTCTTACCCCAACAGTATTTCTTTCCAATCTGCAAGTAATATGTGTAGCAAATTTGGTTCATTTCGTTCCAGGAGTTAAGGATGAGCTTTCTGACCATGACTTCTCCCACATACACACACGTCAAATACAGTTCACACATGTTTAACATATTTCATGAGTATTTGTACACACATTTTACCAGTATGTCCAGTGAATTTTGCTCAGCAGTTTCATTTTCACGCAGCCAGGGGCGAAGATAATTTTTTCTTCTCGTGATGGCTGGAGGGGGGAGGGAAGGGGAGGAAGGGGGGATGGCGTTTCGGTTCAAAAACAAGATGTTCATTCAGATCAATATTGCAGAATGACAGCAGCTGAATTTTCATAAACATTACTAAATATTGTGGTATGATGGTGGTAGTTAGAAGTCGTAGCGGCAGGTTGAGAAGTGTGCAACAAGATACATGAAACATTTTTATTAAGCACACAAGCACATGAAGTCTTAACTGACATATCAGAATCAAGAGACGCTACTCTCCCCCACCCCAGATAGCCATTCAATACAATACACAGCTTGTATGGAACTCAAAACCCGTCCACTAAAAGAAAATACAGAAGAAATGTCCCAACAGAACTAGGTGCGTACCATCTCGAACTAAACAATATTATATTCATATCTGATGACGAACTACAATTTCAAATACTGAAATCTATTACTGTAATTGAACTTAACTGTAATAGGCTTAGGTGTAATATCTAAAGCGATGTATGAAAATTTGTCTAGGATCAGTACCCGAACTGAGATTTCTCGCCTATCGCGAGCAGTCGCCTTACCACTGAGGCAATCTGAGCGCGCCCTCCACAACGACCTAAGCTGCGGTATGTCACACACCTACCTATTTCTTCTCATAAACTACTGGCCATTAAAATTGCTACACCACGAAGATGACGTGCTACAGCCGCGAAATTTAACCGACAGGAAGAAGATGCTGTGATATGCAAATGATTAGCTTTTCAGAGCATTCACACAAGGTTGGCGCCGGTGGCGACACCTACAACGTGCTGACATGAGGAAAGTTTCCAACCGATTTCTCATACACAAACAGCAGTTGACCTGCGTTGCCTGGTAAAATGTTGTTGTGATGCCTCGTGCAAGAAGGAGAAATGCGTACCATCACGTATCCGACTTTGATAAAGGTCGGATTGTAGCCTGTTGCGATTGCGGTTTATCGTATCGCGACACTGCTGCTCGCGTTGGTCGAAATCTAATGACTGTTAGCAGAATATGGAATCGGTGGGCTCAGGAGGGTAATACGGAACGCGGTGCTGGATCCCAACGGCCTCGTATCACTAGCAGTCGAGATGACAGGCATCTTATCCGCATGGCTGTTACGAATCGTGGAGCCACGTCTCGATCCATGAGTCAACAGTTGGGGACGTTTGCAAGTCAACAACCGTCTGCACGAACAGTTCAAAAATGGTTCAAATGGCTCTGAGCACTATGGGACTCAACTTGTGAGGTCATTAGTCCCCTAGAACTTAGAACTAGTTAAACCTAAGTAACCTAAGGACATCGCACACCTCCATGCCCGAGGCAGGATTCGAACCTGCGACCGTAGCGGTCTCGCGGTTCCAGACTGCAGCGCCTAGAACCGCACGGCCACTTCGGCTGGCGCACGAACAGTTCGACGACGTTTGCAGCAGCATGGACTATCAGCTCGGAGACCATGGCTGCGGTTACCCTTGACGCTGCATCACAGACAGGAGCGCTTGCGATGGTGCACTCAACGATGAACTTGGGTACACGAATGGAAAAGCGTCATTTTTTCGGATGAATCCATGTTCTGTCTACAGCATCATGATTGTTGCATCCGTGTTTGGCGACAATGCGGTGAACGCACATCGGAAGCGTGTATTCGTCATCGCCATACTGTCGTCGCGTGGACGCCGAACGGAGAGAATCCCGCAGCGCAGCCGCAGACCGCCTGCAGCCGTAGCTCGCCCGCTACCCCGTCCAGCCGGCCGCGCGCCAGCCGGCCGCTACCAGCGCTCCGCAGCCAGTCGCCCGGCAGCGCCCGGGGAGTTCGTATCAGAGGCTTCCGGCGCAGCCGCCCAGCGGCAATCGGCCGAGTGCCCAAGGGTTGAGCTCGCTCCCCTCCGGCACAAAGCCGCGCAACCAGTCGCTGACTCCCGCGAAAGAGCTTCGGCTCGCAGCTCCCGGTAGCCTCCGGTTACCCAACGTGATTCTCACGTTCTTTTAGGGACTCTGAGGCAGTACCAGGGCTCCTACACCGGACCACGCCCGCGTGCTGCAGGCCATTCTTCTTCCGCACCTCCTTTAGGTGCCGCGCTTGCACCAACAGCGCATGTCAGCATAACGTAGGGAACACCCACTTCAATAGGGAACAAGGCACTTCTCTCGCCTATCGAGAAAAGCAAAATTGTCGTTTCCCCCCTCCCACCTAATAAATAATCCTAAGTGCGAGATGGCGGACGCTGCTAGCACTTCCCCTGCTGTTACCCACAGTAAGACTGCAACACACGAGGCGCGAGGATCGACTGCACCCGCCGAAACTCGCGCCCCGCCCGCTACCGAAGGCAAGGGAGCGGCTGGTGACGTTCGACGTTCGACAGCTCGAGTCACGCCGGCTAATCACCGAACTATTCGGGGCGGACGTCTCACCCACCGAAACAGCAACACTTAACACAACCTTACACTCCCCTGTCACTGGACAGTCATGTACCATTGTCCCACCGACGCCGCAGCCTCAAGAGATCGAGGCAGCGGCGGCGGAAGCGGACCCAGAAAACGACTACACAGAGCCCTGGCCGGTGGAGGGCCCAAAACGCAGACCCAGAAAAACACCAACACAAACAAGCGAGCAACCAAACTCGCTAGGCAACCGAAAGGCGCTGTTGCCTACACCTACCAGCTCATCTCAGGCTAACAACAATATTAACACGAAACAAAACGCAAACATAGCTGTGGCGAACAACAACAAAGCACACAAAGCCACAGCGGTGCCCACACAACATAAGACTGGTTTCCCCCCAGTCGTTATACAAACCTATGGGAACCTTAGTGCCCTTAACACTGCATTCGCGGAAAGGCACAGAAACGGTGCACTACACGCAAAGTACTCGAGGGCTAGGGCCTCACTGTACGTTGCCACAGACAACGAATATAAAGATCTTCTAACCTTCCTCAGAGATCGGAAGATCGAACACTACACGTACAGAACGCTGGACCAGAGAACCCAGCAGTACGTGATCAAGGAAGTGGATCCCAGTACCCCCAACGAGACAGTACAGGCGGCGCTCTGTTATCTGGGATTCGACTGTAAAAGTGCCTCCCGGATGACAGGGTTCCGTACACACGCACCGCTACCACACTACACGGTTGAGTTAGCCGACACGGCTGATTCCCGCGCCATCCTGCAGATAAAGAGCTTTCTGCGGATGGACGCACGTGTAGAACATTACGAACCACCCAACGTCCCCCAACAATGTACCAACTGCCAGCGGTTCGGCCACTCGCCCTCCGCTGCGGCCTGGCAACTCGCTGCCGCGGATGCGCTGGCAATCACAGATCCAACACTTGCACACAAACACAGCCAAACCAGCGACGCTGTGCCAACAGCGGTGGGCCCCATGCGACAAACTTCAGACAGTGCAGTGCATACAAACAGGCGTTGAAGCGTAAACGAGACAAGAGCAGGGTACAGTACGACATACCACGCCCGAGGCCAGCGCCGAACCCAGTAAGGAACGGCGTAACGTTTGCCACGGTTGCACGCCCCGGCGGAACGGCACAGGCCGCGGAACCTCAGCGCCCTTCACACAGACGCGAAACAACCGCTGCAACAGCTACACAACAGCCGCAGACAACACTTGGAAACCAACAAGCATCGGTACCAACACCTATGCCCCCAAACAACACGACCCCACTCCCGGAAATCACGTACTGCGAAGAAACGCACGCTATACAGGAAAACACATCCACACAAGAACCCACAGAGCCCCAAGCCCAGAGGAGGAATAGACGTACACGTAAACACGGGGCGGGGAACACGAAATCACCACAACAGGCCACCCAGCAACAACAGATCAATAACACACAGGAAAACAGTCAACAAGACACCGAGACTGTAACTCACACTACCATCCCCCTCACCACAGAAGTAACACAGGCGCCACAACCTCTGTCATAAAACATAAACACAAATGCCACTCCTAACAACACACCAATACCCACACAAGCGGCCGCTAACTCCACAACAGCACCTCAGGCTGCCACACCCAACACCAACACATCACCTGGGGAAATACTGGAAACACTATTCCCTCGACACACGACCGTTCAAATCCTTACCAAGGTACTGACGGCCGTCACTACACTCATCGCCCAGCTCTTGAGCGCCGAACCCGGGCAATACTGGGTTGTCATACACACTGCCATCACAACACTCTTTCACACTCTTACACGGCCTGCTCGTTCACCGGCTCTCAACCCGTGCGATTTCTGGTTATGGGACCATCTCAAAAGTATCGCGTATGCAGAGCCCGTTGCAGATTTGGAGACACCTGAGCAGCGTATTCATGCTGCCTTTGAAACTGTTCGGATGCAGCCTGGACGATGTGAACGTGTGAGACAGAACTTGCTTCGGCGCGTACACGTATGCATTGAGGAACACGGAAACCATTTTCAACACGTGCTGTAACTGTGGCTGCGTGGTACAGCGCGTATTAGGCCACAATCTCTGTAATAATGTATGACTGAATAAAAGGTCTCCAGCATCGAAACCATGCATTTCTGGACGTAAGTTCATTAGACCTTTTTTGCTCGGTATCCTCTCATCGATCAAGCCCTAGAGTTTGTACACTGTGGAAAAAATCGCCCTGTAGAAACGTAGCGCAGGGCGTCTCAGACGTCAGCGGGGGGCTGGTGCCGACCGCGCGTGGTCCTATCCAGCTGAGCGGGGTGACGTAAAAATCGTGCGAAGGTAATAGGCGAGGAAGGTGCGATATCGCAGTCGGTGCTCCATTTCATTGTCGGTGGTTCGTAAGTAGTGCCAGAAGTCAAGGTGTGATTTATCACCGTCATTATGCAGGTAAGTAATCGTCCTTCCCTTGACCCAAACAGCAGCGTGACTTTTGATGGAGGGGATATGAGTGTCCTCAGGATGGATGAAAATCCTTGGGTCAAACGAATCCGACGGAACGTGGAGTTAGCAGGCACCGAATTGTCCATCCAGTTTAAGGAAATCATTGGCGGCAGCACAAATCAGGTGGCAGTCATCATCGTCCACGAGGTGGTACCCAACTATCCGATTGCGTGAAGACATTAATTTGTGGCGCATTTTGTACATACAACATGATAACGTGTTGGAGGCAAGTAAAGGCTGGTTGACATGGCGCCAAACCGTGGACCACCGCGTCGATGGATGTTTGAGTTCTACGTTGTTGAGGGATATGCAGCACACTAGTGGATTTTTTTATTTTTTTTTTTTACTAGCTGCTTATATTTTATGACCCACCGTCTAATTTCTTATGGTGGGTCGTATGTTGCCACTTAGCCGCTGTGACTGGGTCCGGGGTCCGGAGTCCGGAGTGACTGAAAGCAACATCACACCGGGTCCCTTCCCCACTCACACCGTTGCCCGTGTCCCGCCACGTGGACGTGGGCTCTATTTGTTTACATCCATTTGATATCTTTTTTGTGCAGCATTAGAAAAACTTATAACTAATACAAAATCAAGTGAGATATTAATAAACAAAACGAAATTAAATATTTAGAAAGAAGGAAGGAAGAGAATTGAATAGAGAAGAGATAGGTATAATATTGTCCGTCACCTGGTTGTGGGCGGCGGCCCGGCTCTTGGAATGACCCTCAAGACGCTGGCCGTCGTTCACCATGCCTTTAACATCTACCATCCTAAAAACTAACTTAACTAGAAGAGATTAGGGTACCTTAAAGCTAGAAACTAAGACTAAGACCTCCATGTCCAGCCTGCTAAACTATTTACGATATACAATAGAGAGGTAACTGATTTTGTGCTTGGCTCAAAGTTGCTAATTAAAGGGTACTTGTGGTAAAAATAGTAAGGTAAAGACGCTAACGGTTTATGTTGAGCCTACAAGGCTCCTAGTAGAGTACATCAGGCGCAAGCACCTCCCGGCCCCGCCGACAACACGACCTGAACGGTGGTTTTCCCCGATCTACCATAGGTATCCGTCGGGTTGGGCTCAAAAGAGAGCAACCGCAATTAAGATCCTTCCATACAGGCAGTGCTCCGACTCTTACCAGGGGGCGTAGGTCCCTTGAAGAGGTGCCTACCTTTAAGCTCCAGATCAGAAGTTATTAGTGTAGTGGAGGTTGAGGTATATGCTGTGTAGGTTGGTTGTACAAACAATTCACGTTGAGCCAGTGAGACTTACAATGACACATGGTGTGGCAGTTAGCACCTTCCGGCCCCGACGGCAACACAGCCTGAACGGTGGTTTTCCCCGATCTACCATAGGTACCGTCGGGTTGGGCTCAAAAGAGAGGGACCACAATTAAGATCCTTCCATCCAGACTGTGCGCTGCCTCTTAACGGAAGGCGTAGGTCCCTTGAAGAGGTACCTAGCTTTAAGCTCTTATTAGACATGGAGATGCTGTTAACTATTTACATATAAGGTGCAATCTGTTTTTAGGATTGTGTGTGACTTGTGCATCTCTTGTCGGTTGTTCCACTCTGTTCTTTGAATTTGACTTGGTTGACACTGTGGATCATCCGCGCTGGACGCTTCAATATCTGTGTTGGTGCCCTGGTCTGTATCTGTTTCTTCTTCATCACTCGTGGTGCTAATCATATCTGTGTCCCCCTGGGCATCGTGATGTCTTTTTGGACCGACTTGCCTTCGGTAGGGTCTGTTGCACAAGTATTCTATTTGTTGGATCTTCGAGATTTCGTCAGTTAGTTTGTTGAGTTCAGTCCACCTTTCCGGGTCGCGTATTATGGCATGTAGTTCGTTCTGTGTGTTCAGGCGATTTATGTGTACTGTGTGTCTTGTGTTCGTGCGTTGTCCGCAGAAGAAGACAGTATGTTCAGGGGAACCTTCTTCCCCGCATGTGCATCTATTAGTCTGCTGCAGGTGCGTGGGATAATGGCCATGTCCTGTGATGAAATGTACCATACCGCGGCTGGGATCGATATGTTTTAGTTTTAGTCTTTCCCGGATGTCAGGGAAGAAGTTGTATACACGGCGGCCCTTATCGCTGTTGGCCCACTCGCTCTGCCAGGTATCCGCTCGCCATGCCCTGAGTTGGTGTGTTGTCTCAATCGGTACACCAGTGATCTGCCAAACCTGGTCTATTCTCCCCATCCTAAGTCATTACATTGCTGCGCGGTACCTGATGGTGGTATCTACGGGGAAGATTCCCATGACGACACATAGTGCGTCATTTGATGTTGTGTTGAATGCCCCTGTTAGTCGAAGTAGAACACTTCTTTGGCCTCGTCGTACAATGGTTCTGTTGGTTGAGAGATTTAATCTGTGGGTCCACGTACTGGCAGCAAAGCATAGTACTGACTCGAAGAGAGCGCAATGGTATGTTCGTGTGACTGACAGGGATAGTCTGAATTGTTCTGAATTTAGCCTAGCCAGTTTGTGTAGTATCTTTTCTGCTTTGTGTGTGCATATTCGCATGTGTTCGTGGAAGTTCAATCGTTCATCAATGTATACTCCTAGATAGCGTGTGACTGCTAGTCTTTTTATGTTTGTGTCCCCGATTTTGACTATTGGGTTCCTGCGCAGGATACCCTTTAGCAATGTATAAGCTGTTTTGTTTCCTGCTATCTTTAGTTTACTATCTGTGCATCATTGGGTTATTGTCCGAAGTGTTCCATTGGCTCTTTCATCTAGCTGGGCACGGTTGTTTGCTGAAACTACGACGAGTTGATCATCAGCATAAGCGACAACTCCATCTGTCAAGATGTGCTCCTCTAGTAACTGTAGGAGCGGTTCTATAACTATGTCCCAGAATATGGGGCCGCAGATCGACCCTTGTGGACAGCCCTTTGTAATTCGTTTATTCACTTTCGGGTTGTCCATTTGCGAAACGACCGTTCTGTCTGTGCAATAGTCCATGAAACTATTATACAGAGACTCCGGTACCTGCAGGTGTCTGAGCCTCTTAAACAAGGCCGGGCACCAGAGGTTGTCGAAGGCACCTGAGATGTCTATCATAATTGCAAGTGTGTATTTGGAGGGTGTGTCGTGTACTATTTGGAGTGCTCTGTTAATTGCGTCGTCTATAGATTTCCCTTCCCTGAAGCTGTATTGGTGTGGTGTCAGTCCCCGTAGTGTTCGGTGTGCTTGTAGTCTTTTGCAGAGTAGTTTTTCTTGCACTTTACCGAGTGTATTGATAAGGCAAATTGGTCTGTATGACTTGGGGTCTGATGTGTCTTTGCCGGCCGCGGTGGACTAGCGGTTCTAGGCGCTCAGTCCGGAACCGCGCGACTGCTACGGTCGCAGGTTCGAATCCTGCCTCGGGCATGGATGTGTGTGATGTCCTTAGCTTAGTTAGGTTTAAGTAGTTCTAAGTTCTAGGGGACTGATGACCATAGATGTTAAGTCCCATAGTGCTCAGAGCCATTTGAACCATTTTGATGTGTCTTTGTCTGGAGCCTTTTTATGATAACCGCCTTCGAGGTCTTCCACACTGCAGGCACACGGTCCAGCCTTAATGCATCGTTTAACAACGTTGTGAGAAACGGGGTGATCTGTGGTGCAATTTCTTTCAGTACCTCAGAGTGGATACCATCCGGTCCAGGCGCCGTTTTGTTTTTGAGTTCTGAGATCGCTGTCGCCACCTCTTCCTGCGCAAATGGACAGGTGACGGTTGGTGTGGTGTATACTGTGTCTACTTCGCGTCTCAGTGCTGCATGTTGTGGTGTGTCTGTGTCTGCGATGTCGTCAGGCAGGAGTTTGCTCAGTAGGAACTCCGCTGTGCGTCTCCAGCCCTTAGTCATCTCACCATCCTCCTGTCGCAGCGTTCCCAGAACCAGTGGGCTCTTAATTTTCTCTGTCACGATTTTGTATGGTTCCCCCCAAATGTTTAGTTGTGTTTGTGCTGCTACATGGCTATTCCAATGGTCTTTCCTGGTCTTATTCAGCTCAAGTTTAGATTTGTCCTTGGCAAGCCGGTAGTCGTGTAGTCGTAATTGTCTTTCTCTATCTGAAATTGCTCGTTGGTAAAACTTACGTTTACGTTTTGAGTCTTGTTTGAGTAGTGTTAATTGTGTAGTCCAGGGAATATTTTGGTGTTTTGTCATTCTTTGTGTGGGTATGCAGGTGTTCTGTGTCTGTGTGTGTGTGTGTGTGTGTGTGTGTGTGTGGTGGTGGTGGTTTTGGGGAAGGAGACCAGACAGCGAGGTCATCGGTCTCATCGGTTTAGGGAAGGACGGGGAAGGAAGTCGGCCGTGCCCTTTGAGAGGAACCATCCCGGCATTTGCCTGGAGCGATTTAGGGAAATCACGGAAAACCTAAATCAGGATGGCCGGACGCGGGATTGAACCGTCGTCCTCCCGAATGCGAGTCCAGTGGTGTGTGTGTGTGTGTGTGTGTGTGTGTGTGGTGATATCTGTCAGCATGTGTGCTCTGTAATCAACACTGCCGGTGATGTCTTGCGGTATGTGCTCATGAATTTTTAGTCTGACCTTGTCCCAGTCTGTTTTATCAAATAATAGTCTTTTTGGTTGTGTTTCTGTGTTGACGTTTGGTGTACCACTTACGGTTAGTGTGATGATGTGGTCGCTAGCAGTGATCTGGTCATGTACGGTCCAGTCTCGTACGTGGTTGATGGCGGCATTATTAACGGGGGTGATGTCTATGTTTGATGAATGACAGTTGTGTCAGATGTGAGTCGGGTGATGTCCTTGCTTGTTGAGTACGTGTAGTCAGTTTTCTTGGATGATGTCATTTATTATTCTACCTCTGTCGTCAGTTCTGTCTGAATGCCACAGGGTTGATCTGGCATTTATGTCTGCACAGATGAGAAGTATTTGGTGCCAGCGTATTGCGCAACATCTCTGATGAGGTATGCGTATGGTTTGATGCAATGACAGAAGTGGGCGTACAGCGACGCGATGATCCAAGTATCCCCCTTGTGTGTGACTTCAACTGTAACTAGGTGCTCGGAACAGAGTTCTGTAATTTTGACTGGATGTATTTCTTTGTTTAAGATTATGACAGATGCCGTGCAGCCTGTTCCCTCCGCAACTTCCACCGCACTTGGAGGAAAGTTGGGGATATTCTCTTGTCTAGTGTAGGGCTCCTGTATGCACAGAATGTCACTTTTTAGTTCACGTAGGACCCGTGGGAGCTCCGAATTTACAAGTATACTCCGCATAGCATTAAGTTGTGCTATTAGCAGTTTGGGTGTTTAACGGTGGCGTAGCACTTGCTGCCAGTTTGACTGCAATCGAAGTATGTTCTCCCATGAGCCCTTACGTGATCCTTGTAAAGCTTGTCCATATCGAATGGTTCCTCCCTGCGGGCGCACACCTGCATGAGCGGGTCTAGTAGGCTGTCTGGATCTGTTGGAATATTCTCCGTTTTGAGAATCAGTCTATCGGTTTGCTCTGATGTACTGAAACAAACAGATTGGCCGTGCGGGTGTAGGGTGCGGATGAGCATCCGCTGTACCGTCTCTAAGATGTCTCCTTTTTCTAGTCTACTTAATTTTACATTTATATCTAGCTTGTCGTGACTAAAACTAGCGGTGTCGATGGCGTGTGTTGGCGTCTCTGCAGCCGTGACGTGTCGTGATGGTGTAGTGGCGTTGCTGTGCACCTCTGCGGGGGGCGCTGGATTGGCGTCCATGTTGATTGATTGTTGTGGGGGTTTCCTTGGGCGTCGGCATTGAGGTGTTGGTTGGGGGGCTGCGAAGGTGTTGGTATCATCAGGGGTATGCACTTTTGTATCACTAGGTTTTGAGGCAGCCTGCGATTGCGGCGATTGGTCGTCATACACTTTCACTTTCTTGACTCTCTTAGGCTGTTTGGGTTTTCTATGCGGTTTTAGTTTCCTAAAGGCTGCGATGATTCGTTTTTTTTTGTGTGTGTGTGTTTCGTTTGTGCAGTTTTGATGTGTATCAAATGTGTTCAGTGCTCGTCTACGTTATTTGTGACAGACATAACAGCTTTTGGCATGTTATGCGCACTGTCGCCTCTATTGCCAGACCCTCTGCAAACTTTTGTTGCGGTTGTTGCTGCGGCTTTTTGTGTGGCATTCGTGGTGTCTGCCGGCGCTGTGGCCTGTTCAAGGTCGGTATTACGGTTTTGAATATCACTGTTATGAACACTACAATCTCTGGCGTAAGGGCAGTAATAGACGTCGTCTTCTTCCTCTGTCAGTGAGTAAGAGAGAGTTGTTTTGCGTTTGATTTGATTACAGTCTGGGGTGTCTGATTTGTCCGTGTTTTCCGTTTGGG
The DNA here is from genome assembly GCF_023864345.2 of Schistocerca serialis cubense. NCBI lineage: Eukaryota > Metazoa > Arthropoda > Insecta > Orthoptera > Acrididae > Schistocerca > Schistocerca serialis. The sequence continues at coordinate 819,984,910 of NC_064640.1, forward strand.
CTCCAGTTGTGCTGGCTTTCGTTACGGTTGTGTTTAGCACCGTTGGGTTCAAGGTCTCACCTTGTATGAATTTGATTGGTTTTATGCGTCCTTCGCATTTTGTAGTGTCGTATGTGCGTCGTTGTGCTGGAGTGGATGGGTGATCTTGAGTCGTTAGCAACGCTGTTTTGTGCAGTTACTTTGGTTGGTCGTGTGTGGTGTGGTTTTCTGGTCTGTCGGTATCAGGATTTGGGGTTATCATGTCTATTCTCAGTATTTCGTCTTCGAGTTCGTCTATCCTATTCATAAGGGTTGTCTGGAATGTCATCCAGTACATTATTTGTCTTTTGATTAGTTTGGCGGCTTCTGGTGACATTTGTCCTGTGAGTGTTAGGTCGTCTATGTATTCAGTGATTGCGTGATGGCTGTCCTCCAGGTCTGTACTGTGTATCAAACCTGGAATGTGACCATTGTTGGGGTAGTCGTCAGGTAATAGTTTTTGCCTCTTGCGCCAGAGTATTGCACGTAGATGGTTTCGGTGCCTGGTGGATGGTGACTTGTATGATCTTGTTTTTTTCAGGGGTTGATTTATGGAACATGTTGGTTGACTCAGGGGGGGGGTGTTCAGTTGCCATAGTCAGTACTGTCAATTAGTCTATCAACCAGCTGTTTGTAGGTCTGGCAGACGCCACCCCTGCTCTTATTGCAGATTCGGTTTCTGTTCCTGCAGGGAATGCAATCGATGGGCTCTGATGCTCGACAGTCCGCGCGTTTGTGGCCCATTTTACCACACCATGAACAGCTCGTACCTGTGTCTGCGCAGGCTTTGGTTGTATGGCCAAGGTCACAACATTTGTAACACTGGCTCACTGACGTAAAGTCTTTGACAGATAGGGATTGGAAGTCTATGTACACTCTTCCCTTTTTGGTGAGGTACCAATAAATTCTGGGTGTGACTTCCAACACTTGATGGTTGTATCCCTTTCCTTTGGGCCCTATGCAGAATCTGATTTTCACGTCTTTGTCGAATTCGTCTTTTGTGAAATCGTCACTGAGATTTTGGTGGTATAGACACTCAAGAAATTCTCTATCCGAGATAGTGTCTGTCACTCGATAGACTATCACCAAAGGTTGCCGCTTTCTGGGCCCCTCACACGCGATATTCTCAATGTATTTCGTCTTTTCTATTATTTTCCTACAGTCCTCCTGTGTTGCTGCTTCGACAGTCACAGCTGTCTTCGTGTTTCTTATTGACTTAATGTGTAGGTTGTCTCGTCTTGGGCTGATGTTTTTTGTCAACGTTTGTTTTATTGTTTTCGTGTCTTGGTTGTTGGTAGACGTTATGAAGAGAGTGGTTGCCTGCTTGGCTTTTGCCACCTCAATGCGTTTATGTTCTTTGGGTACGGTGGAGAGTGCCGCAGCGTATGTTAGTGTCTTGGCCTGTTGCTGTGCCTGTTCAGTAACCTTTCCTGTCAGATCCCTAAATTGGTCCCTGAGCTCTTGGTTTATTTCAGAGAGTTTTGTATTGTCTTCCTCGAGTTTGTTAACCTGTTCTGTGAGAGACTCAATTCTAAGGTCCTTAACTGGGTCAGCTGAGTGCTGAAGTTCGCGCAGTAGATCTTTGTTCTGCTCTTGCAGCAGCTCGACCTTTGCTTCTGCTGACGTGAGTTGGAAAGCCGAAGGGAATATTTTATTCCTTATTGTATTCAGTACGCTACTCGATACGTGTTTGGCCTTTAATTCCGCCCCAATGTCATTTAATAGCTCGTCAATTGCAGCGATCTTCTGGTTGGTTGGTTGTGTTGGGGAAGGAGACCAGACAGCGAGGTCATCGCTCTCATCGGATTAGGGAAGGACAGGGAAGGAAGTCGGCCGTGCCCTTTGAAAGGAACCATCCCGGCATTTGCCTGGAGCGATTTAGGGAAACCACGGAAAACCTAAATCAGGATGGCCGGACGCGGGATTGAACCGTCGTCCTCCCGAATGCGAGTCCAGTGTCTAACCACTGCGCCACCTCGCTCGGTGCCATCTTCTGGCTCGGTGACATGACGGCATATTCGTGGGCACAAGACGCCATTCCTATAGGCGATACTTTGCTACTGGTGCTGTTCTGCGCTCTACTAAACGTCCCTTTCGTGGGCTTGGGTGTGGTGTTAGCACCACTTAGTTGGCGTGCTCGATCCAGGATTGCGGATCTGTGTTACAGTTCTTAAACAGTGACCTTTATTTGGCGTGTGTTGCGTGTGCGGCACCACATTACGACAAGTAAGTCCCAAAAGCGATACGCCACAGAGCGAGGCCGAATGTGGGCTGGGTGGCTTCGCCGGCGATGCCCGATCGACACTGAGCGCCGCGGTCAGCTCCGCACGTCAGCCGGCCACGTAGTTCGCGGGACCAGTTGGGGACTGTGAGCTCGCGTACGCTGCTGACTCCGCGGTTGGGCTCGGTAACATGAGTCGTGCTTAGCAACTCCGGTTCGCTGCGGCCAGCGCAATTTGGCCTACTTGCGAAACCTACGCGTAGTGCGTATCAGCTGGCGCACTGCGACCTACTCTCGGGACTTTGCTTTCCGTCACTCGGCGTATCGCTTTACGTTTCTCGTAATCAATTTTCCTCACTTTCGACAGTTTATGACTTTTACCTATAATATGTCTATAACTCAGAATTATGTTCGTTTCCCTTCACTGTATGGGTATTGTTCACACTGGTTTTGTTCAGATTAAGCTAGTCTTTTCTGCGAGATTTGCTACCATATGTTAGTCTTCGTTTTTAGTCTAAATCCGTTATTATCAGTGCTTTTGATTCGAGACATTTTTGGAAGCTACCCTTCACCGTTCTAACATGTTATCGTGAGTTTGGTGGATAGTTACCGTCTAATTACGGAGAAAAATCCTACCATATGTTACTTTGATAATTCGTCACACGGTAACTTTCCTTTAATATTATTTTTAACACTTTCACAGCACTGTGGTTAGTAATGTTAGTAATGTCAAGTGTTCCTAATCGTATTAGTAGTGTTTGTGGATGTTAGTTGTAGTGAAATACCTTTGATGAGGTTCGACATGCTGTAAATGTGCCCGCGAAGTCACTAAATGCACTATTTCTCTAGCCGAAACCAGAGAAAAATTTGTAGGACTGCTTCACTTCACTATTATCCATCACTGATCACTGTTTTTCCATTCACTGGCGTGATTTTTCCCGATAGAACCGACAAAAAGACCGTAGTTGCGGGAGCGCGCGCGAGACACGTCCGGACAAAGCAACACCCAGTGTAGAAACCTTTGGTTCGAGGAAGGCGCGTGTTAACTAAGTGACTGAGAGCGTTACTGAACTCAGTGATGAAATCAGAAATGTGTGCCATATGAGGCGTAATGTGTCCTGCTGATACCGGTGGTGATATGGTTGTGGGCATAAGGATGTCCAGTAAGCTGCACGTAAGGGAGGCGCCCCGTCCCAAACCTTGTGCGCGGTGGTCACGTACATAGAAGCCGCTCGGAATGGCACTTTGAGAAGGCCGAGGCTCCCCGCTCCCATGGGGAGGGTGAGCGTCTCGTAACGCACCTTAAAGAGCGTACCGGCTGTAAGAAAGTAGCCGAACCCGACCTGGATGCTGCGTCCAATATCTGATGGCAGTGGGATGTGGAACATCTTGGACGCCATTTGTTGATTGAGGTATTGGATATTTTATAAAGAATCGGGTCGGCGGAGGAGATTTTGTCGCACTGCCATGCGGAAACTTAAAAACTACGCTGAAAATTAGAGGGAACGGAGCGGCGCACGGTGGGGATGAAAATAATACCAAAGTATCGTAGGTTATGGACGCACTGGAGGGGTGCTAAGTCGTCGTGTGAGAGACCGCGTCCAATGGACATCGCCGAGGCTTTAGCGACGTGCCTGGCACTGCTTGCTGCAGCTACGTACACTGCTATCAAATCGGCTACTATTTGCGTTTTGATCGGCGAGCGGACTAAGGGGAGAAGCACGTCCGCATAAGCACGACAACAAAAATTCTGCTATCGCAACGTGAGACCAGATAGGTACCTCAGCTAAGGAGATGGGTAATCGCTCTATTCACCGCTGAGAGAGTACTTGCGCTCGGTATTCTGCATTATTTTCCCATCTCTATAACACATGCCGATCAAATAAGGTCTTCTGTGACAGTTTAGATTTCGTGTACATTTATGACCTATTATACGTTTGTAGCAGACATCTGATTTTCTAAGTCAATGCTCTGTTCTCTTCAGCATGAGCTACCCTTACACTCCTCGAATCTGCAGGAAACCTCACACACACCTCACCTGGTAAGAGAGAGTTGCTGGGAATAGTGAGTGGATGTCATAGGGACGCACAACAATCAATACTTGCAGTATGGCTGATACGTAGCACATCACCTGGCCTCGGCCGGAGGGTTGAGCGTGGGAGGAGCACGTGGCTGTCTCCATGGTTACGGCCGGCGCGGACAGCTATCGAGCGGGCGGCAGCTCCCGCGGAAGGAAATGCTGTCTTTCATATAATGAATAACTTAACGTTTACGAACTGCGCTGGCTTGCAACGTGGATGTCCTAGACTGGAGTCCATACTCGAACATAAGTTTGTGTTTTGAAATTCACTTTACTGAGTGAATCATTCAGGCTGAAAGAAAGAATTCACGGAAATGATTGCAGATATATTTCAGTAACGAATATAAGATTATGCAAGTAAATAATCAAGATTATAAGGCAGTGAGTAAATTTATGATGAGTGTATCAATAGATGTACAGTCCGCATGGCCGAATGGCCAAAAAGCGAGAACTCAGTGCAAAACAAAATTAGTTTTAGAAGAGACTACGTGCACACAAGAAAGATAAGCCAAGGGCATCTGACTCGTTATTGTAATTTTCTGAACAGACAACATACAGGTACATAATTACTTACTGGTGCTGAAATTTATATTTCGAAGTATGTCATTTTGGAAAAATTTCAGTTCACGGTACAAGAACTTTCAGTTTAAAATTATGTTCGCCTTCTTCCTCTTGTTTGTTCTGTGAAGTAATCCATGCAAAATGAGCTGTAAAATTGCAAAACTTATCGTTTTCAATCATAAGTTAACGTACTACTCACCAGAGATACAGCGTGCTGTGTTTTGTTGACTTTTAGTAGCAACACTAGTACAGTATAAAGAAAAATAACGTCTTTTCTTACAAATATAACTCTCTTCTTGAAGAAATGCAAACAGGAAACGTTTCTTACAATAAATTCATGTTTTAAGTAAAAAATATTTCTATCATCACTCTGTCCCTTAAAAAATGCAAACAGCAGACACTTCATGTAACCAATATTCTCTATTAGAGTAAAACAAATTGTTTGTTACTCATGGGACTCACTACTGAATACAACGATAATGAGAATATTTTCATAAATTAAAAATCGCAGATAATGTTACATACCGAATATAAGACACAATTATTGTTGTTCATAGTCGTTCACATGCTGTTAGCTAAATTTATATTCCACGGCTGTATGAAACGTGATCCGTTAAAAATTTTCCTAGTTCCTAATAGGTTGTCACTAAAAGCAAGACTGAGTTTCGGCTGCATAACATGCAGTGATTTATTCACATAATTGATTACAGTTGATAAAGTGTAAGGTGAACTTCGAAAGAAACAAACAGGACGCAAAAATAATAATTTCTAAATTCGCAAACCATGTAAGCTATTACTTTTATAGAAGAAGCAGAGAACTTAGGGTCATGTGTTAGACTTGGCCTTGGAATAAGAACACTCTTTTACTCAATGATGAGTTACCCCAGAATATGATGCCATACGAAAGCAGAGACTGAAAATAGGCGTGGTAAGCTAATTTACTGAGATGTATATCGCCGAAATTTGCAATGACCCTACTAGCATAAATAGCTGAACTCAAACGTTTTAGCAGATCTTCAGTGTGTTTTTTCCATTTCAACCCCTCATCAATGCATACACCTAGAAATTTTGAATATTCTACCTTAGTTACCGATTTCTGATCGAAGTCTATATTTATTAATGGTGTTATTACATTTACTGTGTGGAATGTATATACTGTGTTTTGTCAAAGTTTAATGAGAGCCCATTTGCAGAGAACCACTTAATGATTTTCTGAAAAACCTCGTTTAAAATTTCATCAGTTAATTCTTGTCTGTTAGGTGTGATAGCTATACTTGTATCATCGGCAAAAGGTACCAGCTTTGCATCTTCGCAACTATAGAATGGCAAGTCATTAACACACATTAAGAACAGCAGAGGACCCAAGACCGAACCTTGCGGCAACCCATAGTTGATTGTTCCCCAGTTTGAGAAATCACCAGTTTTTTGCATATTATGTGAACTGCTTATTTCAACTTTCTGCACCCCTCCAATTAGCTATGATTTAAACCATTTGAGCGCTGTCCCATTCATACCATAGTACTTGAGCTTATCTAGAAGTATTCCATGATTTACACAATCAAAAGTCTTTGAGAGATCACAAAAAGTCCCAATGAGTGACTACCGGTTAGTCAGAGCATTTAATATTTCATTAGTGAAAGTATATATAGCATTTTCCGTTGAGAAACCTTTCTGGAATCCAAACTGACATTTTGTTAAAACTTTATTCTTACGAAGGTGTGAAGCTACTGTACAATACATTACTTTCTCAAGAATTTTGGGTAAGGCAGTCAGAAAAGAGATTGTGCGGTAGTTGTTGACATCAGACGTATCCCCTTTTTTATCCAGTGGTTTAACAATGGCATACTTCAGTCTATCTGGGAAAACACCCTGCTTCAGAGACCTATTACATATGTGACTAAGAATCCCACTTATCTCTTGGGAAGAAGCTTTTATTATGCTGCTGGAAATGCCATCAATACCATGTGAGCTTTTATTCTTGAGAGATTTTATTATCTTCCTAATTTCAGAAGGAATGGTGGGTGGAATTGCAATTGTATCAAATCGTGTGAGTAAGGCCTCTTCCATTAATTGCCTTGCTTCTTCTAATGAACATTTGGATCCTATTTTCTGTACAACATTAAAAAAATGATTATTCAAAATGTTTTCGACTTCCAGCTTGTTGTTTGTCAAGTTTCCATTCGCTTTGATGGTAATGCCATCATCGTGTACTCTTGGTTGCCCTGTCTCCCTTTTAATAATATTCCAAATTGTTTTGATTTTGTTTTCAGAGATATTAATCTCAGACATTATGCACATACTTCTGGACTTTTTAATAACATTTCTTAATGTAGCACAGTAGTTTTTTGTAATATCTGGCTATTTCTGGGTCATTACTCTTTCTTGTTGTTAGATACAGTTCCCTTTTGCGGTTACAAGGTATTTTTATTCCTTTAGTAAGCCAAGGTCTTTTGCATGGTTTCTTATAATTAGATTTAACTACTTTCTTGGAGAATCAGTTTTCAAATTCTCTTAGAAGTTTATCATGAAATAAGTTATATTTTACATTAGCATCGGGTTGCTTGTACACCTCATCCCAGTCTAACTGCTGAAGATTTTCCCTGAAATTTCTAATCGTTGAGTCATTAATTGAACGCACAACTTACTACTGAATGAAGCTATGTCATATACTCTAACTAGCTGAGAACCATGATCAGGAAGGCCATTCTCAACAGGACAAGAGCTTATGTTTTTAAACCTATCTTGGTCTATAAAAGTGTGATCTATCAATGTGCTGCTGTCCTTTACTACCCGAGTAGGAAAATCAATGACAGATGTCAAATTGAAAGAACCGAGAAAGACTTCCAGGTCATTCTTCGTGTTACACTCTTTCAGTGAATCAATATTGAAGTCCCCACAAATAATAATTTGCTTTCCTCTATCTGCAGATAGCACAACAAGGCATCCAAGTTTTCCAGGAATAAATGAAAGTTTCCTGAAGGGGACCTATATACTGTTACAATTACAAAAGAGCCCTCCTTCAGTTTAAGTTGACAGGCACATGCTTGCATATGTTGCTCTAGACAAAACTTTTTTGTATCCAAGCTTTTAACACACTGATAACTTTTGACATATACGGCAACTCCTCCTCTCACCTTATTCTCCCTACTCTTACGTGCAGCTAGTTTATAACCACTGAGATTTACCTTTTCCATATCAGACACAATATGATGCTCAGACAGGCATAGTATATCTATCACGTCATCAGATTTAATGTCATCTAAACAAATCAGGAGCTCAGCTACTTTATTCTTCAATCCCGGAATATTTCGGTGAAAAATGGTAACATTATTTTTTACTTTACTTTTGTGAAATCTAATTTTTTCTTTTATCCACAAATATTTTTGTTAAATATGGTAACATTGCATAACTTAATCATAGTTAACACTTGGTTCAAGAATCATAAAAGGAGGATGTATACATAGAAGAAGTCTGGAGATACTGGAAGGTCTGAGATAGATTATATAATGGTAAGACAGAGATTCAGGAACCAGGGTTTAAACTGTAAGACATTTCCAGGGGCAGATGTGGACTGTGACCACAATTTATTGGTTATGAACTGTAGATTAAAACTGAAGAAACTCCAAAAAGGTAGGAATTTGAGGAGATGGGACCTGGATAAACCGAGAGAACCAGAGGTTGTAGAGAGCTCCAGGGAGAGCATTAGGGAACGACTGACAAGAATGGGGGAAAGACATACAATAGAAGAAGAATGGGTAGCTTTGAGAGATGAAATAACGAAGGTAGCAGAGAATCAAGTAGGCAAAAAGACGAGGGCTAATAGAAATCCTCAGGTAGCAGAAGAGATACTGAATTTAACTGATGAAAGGAGAAAATACAAAAATGCTGTAAATGAAGTAGGCAAAAAGGAATACAAACATCTCAAAAATGAGATGGACAGGTAGTGCAAAATGGCTAAGCAGGGATGGCTAGAGGACAAATGTAAGGATGTAGAGGCGCTTATCGATAGGGGTAAGATAGATACTGCCTACAGGAAAATTAAAGAGACCTTTGGAGAAAAGAGTACCACTTGCATGAATAGCAAGAGCTCAAATGGAAACTCAGTTTTAAGCAAAGAAGAGAAATCAGAAAGGTGGAAGGAGTATATAGAGAGTCTATACAAGGGCGATGTTCTTGAGGACAATATTATAGAAATGGAAGAGAATGTAGATGAAGATGAAATAGGAGATATGATACTGCGTGAAGAGTTTGACGGAGCACTGAAAGACCTAAGTCGAAACAAGGCCCTGGGAGTAGACAACATTCCATTAGAACTACTGACAGCCTTGGGAGAGCCAGGCTAACAAAACTCTACAATCTGGTGAACAAGATGTATGAGACAGACGAAATACCCTCAGTTGTCCAGAAGAATATAATAATTCCAATGCTAAAGAAAGCAAGTGTTGACAGATGTGAAAATTACCGAACTATCAGTTTAATAAGCCACGGCTGCAGAATACTATGACGAATTCTTAGAAAATAGATTAAGGTAAGGCAAACCTACGTTTCTCGCATTTGTAGACTTAGAGAAAGCTTTTGAGAATGTTGACTGGAATACTCTCTTTCAAATTCTGAAGGAGGCAGGGGTAAAATACATGGAGCGAAAGGCTAATATAATTTGTACAGAAACCAGATGGCAGTTATAAGAGTCAAGGGGTATGAAAGGGAAGCAGTGGTTGGGAACGGAGTGAGACAGGATTGTAGCCTTTCCCCGAAATTCTTCAATCTGTATATTGAGCAAGCAGTAAAGGAAACAAAAGAAAAATTCAGAGTAGGAATTAAAATCCATGGAGAAGAAATAAAAACTTTGAGGTTCGCCGATGACATTGTAATTCTGTCAGAGATAGCAAAGGAACTGGAAGAGCAGCTGAAAGGAATGGACAGTGTCTTGAAAGGAGGATGTAAGATGAACATTAACAAAAGCAAAACGAGGGTAATTTAATGTAGTCGAATTAAATAGGCTGATGCTCCGTAAATTGGATATGGAAATGAGACACTTGAAGTAGTAAATTAGTTTTGCTATTTGGGGAGCAAAGTAACTGATGATGGTCGAAGTAGAGAGGATATGAAATGTAGACTGGCAATGACAAGGAAAGCGTTTCTGAAGAAGAGAAATTTGTTAACATCGAGTATAGATTTAAGTGCCTGGAAGTCGTTTCTGAAAGTATTTGTATTGAGTGTAGCCATGTATGGAAGTGAAACGTGGGCGATAAATAGTTTAGACAAAAAGAGAATAGAAGCTTTCAAAATGTGGTGCTACAGAAGATTGCTGAAGATTAGATGGGTAAATCACATAACTAATGAGGAGGTATTGAATAGAATTGGAGAGAAAAGAAATTTATGGCGCATCTTGACTAGAAGAAGGGATTGGTTGGTAGGACATATTCTGAGGCATCAAGGGATCACCAATTTAGTACTGGAGGGCAGCGTGGAGGGTAAAAATCGTAGAGGGAGACCAAGAGATGAATACACTAAACAGATTCAGAAAGATGTAGGTTGCAGTAGGTACTGGGAGATGAAGAAGCTTGCGCAGGATAGAGTAGCATGGAGAACTGCATCAAACCAGTCTCAGGACTGAAGGCCACAACAACATGGTAACATTATTATTTACTTTACTGTTGTGAGAATCTTGTGAGTTTTGGACCTCTTTAAAACCTGCCTGCCTGAACTTCTCATTGGACACTGATATTAGTCTAAAAAAGAGGTAGATCCATGAGTACTAGTGTCCCCCCTTATGGATTTCGCTAACAACCCTGCCAGTTTACCCTTCCCTTTCCTATTGTGGTGTAGGCCATGCCTTGTGAAATTCCCCTATCAATAGTCTCGACAGGAACGAATCCAGTGCCTGACAGAGTGGCCGCCCTACGCAACTGATCCAACTCCATATTTACCCTCCTGGCAGAACAGTTCAACTGGGGCTGATGATACTGCACAAAAGCAGGCACCAGCCCAACATTGGTATGGGTAGTTGCAGAGGCTATTTTCGCCAGGTCACACTCAATACTCTAGCCCTGATCCCTATGAATACTGTTTCCCACTCCACCCACTATCATCACATGACGCTGCTTTGAGAAACCCTTGCACAAGGAACCTATATCCTCTACCACCAGGCTAAGACATGTACTTGGCTTGAAAAAGTTTGTGACCTGGTACCTGGCACGTGTCACCTAATTTTTCCTGCAAAATCTGGCCCACACCTCTTCCATGGATGGTACCTAGCAACAGAACTTTCCTCTTACTTTCTACTTTTTTTGAAACATTTAGTTTCCTAGTGAGATTCTGTTGCGTCTTAGCTACATTTACTTCTACTGGAGCCTCTTCCTTACTTAATTGTGGTAGCAAGGCAAATCTATTGGGTGTGCCAATTGGGAAACTGTCAGCTACTGTTATCTTTTTGTGGCCCCTGTTCCCAGCTACCACTTCCCACCGCTGCTTATCCTCCTCCCCCCTTAACCTCTTCAGCTTCTCCCTCGCTCTGTCCAAATCAGCCTGAAGGGCACTAATTTTCTCCTCCTCTTCAGCTACAATCCTATCTCTTGAGCAAACCCTGCACAAGAAGGGAAGAGTCTCGTTTGCTTCCCCAATTCCCACGCCGCTACAATTTCCTCAATGAAACCACCTGTCACAACAGTTGCACAAAACCCCTGAACTAACTTTCCTACTGCAGCTCACACACTAAGTATCCATGGTAGTTTGGAAATCAGTTAAGAGATTTACTAAGTGCTAACGATAATATATTAAATACAGATGTAAAAGGACACTAAATATGTTTTGGAAACTAATGTGTAAGTCAACTATTAGCAAATGCACTTAAATTTGTGGTACAACGCTAAGTATGCACGTTCAAAAATTAGGCCTAAACAGCCGAATGTAACCAAAAAGAACTTTTTGCGATTACAGGAAGAATACGCAAATAAAAGAAAAAGCTTTAATGGCAAGCTTGAAGAGCACACTAATGAACGTATTTAATCAGTTAATCTATAGCAGATGCACTTAAGATTGCGGTATAAGGCTAAGTATGCACACTCGGAAAGTAAGGCAAAGCCGCGAAACGTAAACAAAAGTCATGTCATGTCATGTCTGTGAAAATTAGTATTGGAAATGAGAGATATAAAAGTGTAGAACACCTCAGTTTCCAGCATCCCACCCACACTCGTCAACCTCCAGGGTAAGACGACCAGCTTAACCGAACGTACTGTCTGCTGTCCTCTCCGCTATACACAGCTTTCCATTTTCCCTTTCCTCCACATGTGTCTTGGGCGTCCGTCCTCTTGAACGAATGCCAGATCACCAGGTCGGAAGGCAAAAGATCTAGCAATGTGCCTCTAACTTCGTGGAATCTCCTAAACTCCTGGTCCACCTTTGCCAGAAGTCGTCTGCCACTTTTTGCCGTAGTTTACATCCTTTAGTCAGATTGTGGGGGACAGTAGGTTGTGGTCCAGTGGGCAGTTTTAACAAGCCATCACCAACCTGAAATTGTGCTGGCGTCAGAGGCTCCGTATCATCACCCAGAGAGATTGGCCTCGAGTTTGCTGAGGCTTCAGTGATGGCCTGAATGATACAGAGTTGTTCTGCAGTTAATCCTGATCGTCCCAACACCCTCTGTAAGCTTCGCTTGACGGCGCCCTTCATCCTCTTCCACCATCTTCCCCCTCAGGACGCTTGTGACGCAATCAATTTCCAAGCGATCCCGTTCTTGGCGAAGATGCGATGGGTCTCTCAGGTGGTCACTGAGTTTCATAGTTCCAACATTTCTTTGTGGAAGAGTAAAAGGTCTTTGCATTGTCGGTGTAGATTGTGTGCGGCAGTCGACGTCTAGTAGCCCATCTCTGTGAAACCATCAAAAATGTGTCGATGTTCATATTAGAGCAAAGTTCTAAATGTATTGCACATGTTGTTGCACTTGCGAAGAGAGCTGTACAGGCTGTTTCCATGGTCATGCATATCTTGATGTAGAGATGCCCTGCAAAGTCTATGCCATTGACAGTAAAGAGCTTAGATGGTCTCATTCGATCTGCACGTGGAGGTGCTTCAATTTTTTGGGCTCTTGGATTCTTCATGATCTTGCATGGTAAGCATGTATACAGGACCTCTTCAATGGTTTGAGGACCTTTAAATATCCTAAATTCTTTCCAAAGTTCGAATAACACTATTCTGACACCAAGATGATGAAGATCAACGTATTTGTAAAAGGTGAGGTGTCTCGTAAAGTGATGTAACTAATCTACAAGTATTGGATGTCATTGTTCCCAGACGGATGAGTCCATCTTGAATGAATAGATGAAAGTGTCCAATTTTAGATTCTTGCTAGGTCGGTTCACCGTTCTGGAGTGCATGAAATTCCCGCGTGAAACATTGGCGTTAGACTGTTTTAATCCAGTAAGCGCTTGCACATGCAAGATCGATTTTTGTGAACTCTTCAGAAAGTTTTCCTTTGTAACAAATGTTATGTGTGAAGCGGAGGATCCAACCCGTCTTACGATTTAATCTTCAGCAGGAACTGAATTAGGAAATGCCTATAAGCCAAGAGGCAATGCCATCACAGGTTTTTTACATTCTTCCTTTCTTGCGGGAGATCAAGACTCATGTTTGGAGTACCAGATGGCCAACTTTCTCTGGGCGTGTAAGCCATGGTCGTCCCTGCCACCAAACATGTGCAGATTGGATTTGATTATCAATAAGGCCCCGTATCAGGTGATCCGCTGGGTTGTCACGTCCAGAACAATGCCTCCACTGACTATGCGACGTGTATTATTGAATATCTGTCACTCTATTGCAGATGAAAGTCTTCCATCGATTCGCGTAACTGCGTATCCAGCCCAAGGTCACTGTGGCGCCCGTCCACAAAGTTGCCTGAGTAATGTCGTACCTTTCAGCTGTGTAGAAATAACTTAGTAATAGTGCTCCCACAAGTTCACCTAGAAGTTTCAGACTTGACAATATAATCCTTTTGATAGGTACAGGTCTGTTCTTGCTACAGTCTAAGTGAATCATTGTGTTGTCGTGTAGAACACTGTGGAAGAACAGAGCTGCCCCATACGGTCGTTCCGAAGCTTCACAAAATACTTGAATTAGAACATTGTGATCTTTAGTAGTTAATATCAGGTGCAGGATACGGAGAGATATAGAGGTACAATGGACACCCAAGTATTCCATCGTTTTACCAGATTGTTGGACAGTAATTCATTCCAATCAGTTCCCTACACCAGGTTTCTTGGACTAATAGTTTTGCTATGATTCACACTTGACAGAATAACCCTAGTCGCAAAAATTAGCTGTAGTCTGTAATAATTATTTTTGGTACTAGGTCTATCAGATAAGTTTTCTGTGTCGTCATCCGTATTAATGTATAAACTGTCGATTGTTGTGTCCCAGTATACGCCTAAAACTTGAGTAGCTGCAACGATATCTCGCCCTTCGGTTTTTCATATGTTGTGTAACTAATTTGAAGAAGTGGCCCATTGCGCTAATACGCTGAAGTGCCAAAGAAACTGGTATAGGCATGCGTATTAAAATACAGAGATATGTAAACATTCAGAGTATGGAGCTGAGTGCGGCAACGCCTATATAAAACAACAAGTGTCTGGCGCAGTTGTTAGATCGGTTACTGCTGCTACATTGGCAGGTTATCAAGATTTAAGCGAGTCTGAACGTGGTCTTATAGTCGGCGCACGAGCGATGGGTCACAGCCTCTCCGAGGTAGCAATATGTACAGAGAATATCAGGAATCTACTAAAACATCAAATTTCCGACATCACTGCGCCCGGAAAAAGGTCCTGCAGGAACGGGACCAGCGACGACTGAAGAGAATCTTTCAACGTGACAGAAGTACAGCCCTTCCGCAAACTTCTGCAGATTTCAGTGCTGAGACATCAACAATCATCAGTATGCGAACCATTCAACGAAACGTCATCGATACGGGCTTTCGGAGCCGAAGGCCTACTCGTGTACTCTTGACGACTGCACGACACAAACCTTTACGCCTCGCCTGGGCCCGTCAACACTGACACTGGTCTGCTGATGATTGGGAAGATATTGCCTGGTCGGACGAGTCTCGTTTCAAATTGTATCGAGTGGATGGACGTGTACGGATATGGAGACAACCCCATGAATCCATGGCCCTGCTTGTCAGCGTGGGGCTGTTCAAGTTGGTGCAGGCTCTATAAAGGTGTGGGGCATGTGCAGTTGGAGTGGAACCCCTGATACGTCTAGATACGACTCTGAAAGATGACACGCAAGTAAACATCCTGTCTGATCATCTGCATCCATTCATGTCCATTGTGCATTCCGACGGGCTTGGGCAATTGCAGCAGGAAAATGTGACATCCCACACGACCAGAATTGCTACAGAGTGGCTCCAGGAACAGTATTCTACGGTTAAACACTTCCGCTGGCCACCAGACTCCTCACATATGAACATTATTGAGCATATCTGGGATGCCCTGCAACGTGCTGTTCGGAGGAGATCTGCACCCCCACGTACTGTAATTGATTTACAGGCAAGCCCGCAGGATTCATGGTGTCAGTTCCCTCCAGCACTACTTCAGACATTAGTCGAGTCCATGCCATGTCGTGTTGCGGCACTTCTGCGTGCTCGAGAGGCCCCTACACGATGTTAGGCAGGTGTACCAATTTCTTTGGCTACTCAGTGTAGAAAGTTCAATATTTTCACGAGGGCTATTGGTTCATAATACATAATACGGCTGATGAATATGGATTTTGGCAAACTGAGAAAATCACGAAACAGTAGCTTTGAATTTTAAACTTTTGATTTCAGAAACTGACATCATAAATAAAGAATGTATATGAATTATGCATAATGAGAATAACAAATTAATATTTCGCCTATGTAACGAGTAAGGAATATCACACGACTAATGGACAGTTATTGTGTGTAGATGTTCCTGCGTTTGGTTCGAGGGGCATTTAAGACACTTGTTTATTGTTAATGGACAACTCCAGAAAGTATATTATGCAGGTACAAGCCAGAGGATTGAATATTATTACAGCTATGAGTCAGTATTCTGAACTTATGGTTAAAATAGAACTTTCAGACAGTACAATGTCTTGTATGAGCAATGCATGTGAAGCACATTTTTGTAAACTGCTTATACGATATAAAAATTAATACTCTGAGCATCGACATTGGAGGAGCTGCTTTGGAAAACAATAAAGAACAGTCTATTACCTATCCATGGCGGAGGTTACAAATGTTTACAGTTCATGACTAATCTTCATAAGTAGTACAGTACTTGCAACATGAAATTCGTAGTCACACATTCAAAACACGGTGCAACAAGATGTGACCACAAAGGCAAATAAATGTAGTGTGTTCGGATATTTCCGCTACAAGCTTCTAGGACTTGTAGAGGGGAGTGAGTACATAATATTTTGAATAGAAAACCCTGTCCGCATAAGTACTGTTTCCTTTCTACGACGGTTTTCATTCAGACGCTGAACTCATCCACTTCTGCTTGACGACATGAGTTAGGAGTGACGCAGTACAATTTTATGTAGGCTGTTTAGGTTTTTATATTGGTAACGCCACGTAGTGCTCTGTATGAAAATCACTGGCTGTGCTGTGTGCAGCCTGTGGCTAGTTTGCATTGTTGGAATCTGCTATTGTAGTGTTGGGCAGTTGGCTGTTAACAGCACATAGCGTTGCGCAGTTGGAGGTGAGCCGCCAGCAGTGGTGGATGTGGGGAGAGAAATGGAGGAATTTTGAGAGCGAATGATCTGGACGTGTGTCCATCAGAAACAGTACATTTGTAAGAATGGATGTCATGAACTGCTATATATATTATGACTTTTGAACACTATTAAGGTAAATACATTGTTTGTTCTCTATCAAAATCTTTCATTTGCTAACTATGCCTATCAGTAGTTAGTGCCTTCAGTAGTTTGAATCTTTTATTTAGCTGGCAGTAGTGGCGCTCGCTGTATTGCAGTAGTTAGAGTAACGAAGATTTTTGTGAGGTAAGTGATTTGTGAAAGGTATAGGTTAATGTTAGTCAGGGCCATTCTTTTGTAGGGATTATTGAAAGTCAGATTACGTTGCGCTAAAAAATATTGTATGTCAGTTTAAGCACAGTCATTTATAATTTTTCTAAGGGGACGTTTCACAATCATTAGGTGGCAGCTGGAAAGGAACATAACGAAACGTCCAATTATAACTTAAGCACATTTTTTTTGTTTGAACACTTAAACAGTACGTGTTTACATTATTTCAAAACAAAAATATCCCACCGTACCGTACGTGCAGAACAGTAATGACGCATTACAACAGCAGCTCGATGTGGCGACCACCTACGTTGTTACAGACACAGTGCCCTACGAAGTACGTTCTGTTACACACTCTCTCCATCCCACTTGGTGTCTCTTCAGTTTCTACTGCAGCAGCCAGAACTTGTGCCAGCAGATGTTTCTCTGTCTCTACAACACTCTCGTAGCAAGGCAGATGTTAAGTGACATCAGGTGATCGTCAGACGCAGTAGACGTCATCCCGTCTACCCTAATTCATACCAGGATAAGTGACTGACAATTTTCTCTTCCCGCAGCAGACTTGGTCACGTTACACATCTGAAATAAAACCCTCGTAGAACAGAAACGGTACGTTTCTGGACATGGGTTCCTATTCAAAATGCTATGTATTCACACGCCTCTACAAGTTTGTAATTGTAATTTCCGAACTCCCTGTAACAGATAAAACGTTGCAATGAATCGCCTTAATTGAAACAAATTTATAATTGTGGAGGAAAACGAGAGGGAAGAAAGATTGTTCAAAACCAAAGAGAGTTGGAAAAAAGTCCTGGACAAAGAATTGTTCACAACACAGAGTTTGAGGAGATGTCCTTGGATTGTGTGGGTGAGGACTTAACAATAACTGCTCTTCAACTTGTCGGTGAAAAGCAAATGTCGTAGAATATAGTGTGAAGTATGTGTCTGAAGCAGCAATTACATGTCATCATAAACAATGTGTTGAATCAAGGGGACCAAATGATTTTCTATTGGCTTCCGGGACATCTCCATATAACCATCTCTGCAGTGGAATGTCACTTATGACCATATGAACGTTAGGACAACACAACATCCAGTCTCCGGCGTAGAAAATCTCCTGACCTGCCAGTTGGTCCCGGCGGAGGTTCGTGTCCTCCCTCTGGCATGGGTGTGTGTGTGTTTGTCCTTGGGATAATTTAGGTTAACTAGTGTGTAAGCTTAGGGACTGGTGACCTTAGCAGTTAAGTCTCATAAGATTTCACACACACACACACACACACACACACAATTTAATGGACGGGCATCAATAGCGAAACTTGTGCATGTCAAATAAAAACCGTTTCACCTCCTGTATATCCTTTATTTAAGGCACGGCCAGTTTCGTAAGTTAAATTGCATCATCAGGTGCAAATCTGAATAGAAACGAGAAAGAGACCGTACATAAGGTTACACAAAGACCTTATCAGAGTGTTAAAGTGTGACAGTAATACAAAAGTAAACATATTAATAAAGATAGCAAATGACAAGTGAATAACTCATAGACTATGAGATAAGAGCCTGGACCCTGTTCTGGGCTGTATATAAACGTAATATTTTGAATTTAAAATCTGAAATTTCTTACAGCTTTTAAAAAACTAAAAAAAGCTTAAATTTTCATAATCGAGAATCGTTCTAGCAAAAGGCACGAAGGAAGAGGAGGTAAGGGGGAAAGAGCGAATGAACCAGGCTATTCATTTAAGTGATCAAAGCTAGCCAACATGGATATATGCCTTAAACCTATCTTCCTAGGTCCTTCCAGTTTGACCCACATATTTCTACTGACAATCATCACTGGTGATGTTGTAAACACCTGAAGACTCGTGAGGCTCGCGTTTCATCCTTGCTCTGTGTTTTAAAAAATGGTTCCAATGGCTCCGAGCACTATGGGACTTAACATCTGAGGTCATCAGTCCCCTAGAACTTAGAACTACTTAAACCTAACTAACCTAAGGACATCACACACACCCATGCCCGAAGCAGGATTCCAACCAGTGACTGTAGCGCTCTCGCGGTTCCAGACTGAAGCGCCTAGAACTGGTCGGTCACAGAAGCCGGCTCTGTGTAAACTTCAGTCTATAATTTCTAAGAATGAAATGTGCTGGGTCAATATCTTTTTTAGCCAACTGTACACCCATTCTGTTTGAAACCGTTCAATTGCACAGAATACTATGATAAGAGAAGATCCTAGGGGAGTAGTGAAGATGAAACATCCTGTTGATCCTGGGCCGGAGCAGTTCTACGGCTCTTTCTCTTTTCCTGTTTTAAAAGGCTCTTGTTAATACTCGGGGCAAAATCAACGTGGTACACATTAGAACCTGCTACGAACTGGATGGCCCTATATTAGCGTCCATAAGCTACTTTATGTAACGGAGCGTTACGTAATCCATGAAGTACTGACCAGAAACCTGTCTTTTTACACTCCAGATGATAGGAGGAAGAGCTGTGAATAGCCAAATCCGTGGTTGCTGTTTTCCTATGAATGTCGTTTCTCAAAAGGATTCCCTGACATAGTGACTGACATGTCCAAAAATGGTAACATCCTATTTCTGGACACTGCATTAGGGAATTCTTAGAGAATGGCATTTATAGGAACCAGTAAACACGAATTTGATTCTTCACAGCTCTTCCTATCACCCTCTAGAGTACAAAAAGGCAGCTTTCCGGTCAATGCTTTATAGATTACATAATACCTCATTACGTTAACTAGCATATGAACGCGAATATACGGCCATCTAGTTCATAGGACATTCTAATGGAAACCACGTAAATTTTGTCCCGAGTAATGGCAACAGTCTTCTAAAAAAGAAAAAAAGGAAAGAGCCGTAGGACTGCTCCGGCCCAGAATCAACAGGGTATTTCATCTTCATTACTCCCTGGGAAGGAGAATGGGCCTAGGGTCTTTTCTTATCATAGTATTCAGTACTATGGCACTGTTTCAAGTGCAATGGGTATACAGTTGACTACAAAGATATTGTTCCCGCACATTTCATTCCTAGGAATAATGCACCGAGATTTAAATACAGGGAAAGGACGAAACGTGAACAACAAAAGTCGTCAGGTGCTTACAACATCACAAGTGATGATTCAGTCGAAATATATGGATCAAACTGGAAGCTCGTTGGAAGTTATGTTTAGGAAACAAATTTCTGGTTGGTATTCCAGTTATGCCTTGCGTTCAAATTTATCCGGAACGTGTCACTCAGCTTCTGGTATTACATGACGTTTTTCAGTTTTGCGTACGGGACGCAAGGGTAACGTTGTCAATATCTTCGAACAGTAGGAGAGCCACCGTGCATTAAGATAATTTTCAAATCAACCACTTAATTTTCAAAATGAATTAAGTCATAAAGTAATTTTGGCTAGCTTTGATTACTTAAATGAATAGTGTGGTTCAGTTTCGCTGACCCCTTACCTACTCTTCATTGGTGCCTTTGCTAGAATGATTCTAGATTACTGAAAATTTTTAAGAATCGTTCAAATGTATATTTTATTTTTTTTTTAAATTGTAAGAAATTTTAAGAATTTAAATTCGAAATGTTATGTTTGTAAATGGCACACAACAGGTTCTAGGCTTTTATCCCTATGGCTATGAGTTATTAATATGTTTATTTTTGTATGCTCGATTCCCAACTGTTTCCTTAAAGTTCAAAATGGCTCTGAGCACTATGGGACTTAACATCTATTGTCATCAATCTCCTAGAACTTAGAACTAGTTAAACCTAACTAACCTAAGGACATCACACAACACCCAGTCATCACGAGGCAGGAAAATCCCTGACCCCGCCGCGAATCGAACCCGACCCTGGCGCGGGAAGCGAGAACGCTACCGCACGAGCACGAGCTGCGGATCCTTAAAGATCATCGGATGATATTTACGCATCCGTGTATGCGCCGCGTCTCTCGGGGCTATGTTTTCATAACCTGCTAGTTCATGTATGGCAGTCGCAGCATTCCGTTCCGGCGCGGCTTCGACAGATGTACCGTTTACTCTATATTTTGTCTTTGCCCCTCCTTCATTATCTTTTCGGTGCTTTTTATAATCTACTCTCTCGTTCCATTTGTTAACAGGTTCGTGTTTCACGCCACATTTTTAATCCATGACTATCGGTTTATGTGGAACTTCCCGAATTTTAAAAAGGGGTTGGGATCGGTCTGTAAAAGAGGCTTGACTACTATAAGCCTTGTGGCCACTTTTTATTACTGTGGTATGGTCTTTTCGTACCACTGTCCACGGTCTCTTTCTTGTTTTTACACAGATTTGCGTCTGAGGATGTAATTTCAATTACGAAACAGGCCGTGCCTTTAATAAAGGATTTAGAACAGCTGCGGCGGATTTTATTCAATACGCTTCTGTTTTTTATTGTCTGAACGGCTTATCGCCACGTTTCACTCGCGTACAAGCCTGCATTTAAGATAAATTCGGACTGAAAAGACTTCCTAAAATTTAAATTTATTATCAGTGTAAGCAACTTCACAGTACACTTTATAGTTGTTTGCGTAATATGAATGTAGAGGGAATGCTCTGTTTTATCTTGCGTTTCAAGGGCTGGCTGGACAGTCCTGGCGATATGTGCTGTCACATGTCCTCCGAGTTCATTAAGTCATGCGCGACAGTGTCAGCGTTGGCAGACTGTAAACAGTTTCTGGTTTCCGCATCGCTGAACGCCGCCTGGCGGGGTAAGGCGTTGCTATCCGCTCACATTGGCCGGGCGCGACAGTGCGTAGAGGGAAGCCTTGTGGGCGCGCGTGTCTGACCATCTGGACAGCTGCCTGTCTGCCTGCCGGCGTAGCGGACGGTCGTGGAATCGGATCCTGCTCCGTCATACGGCGCCCACGCATCGCCAGCCGGCTTTGTTCCGCCGCGACATCATCCTCATCGCAGCCTGAAGGTGGAGGCAGTGAGTGTTGAACTGTTATTGTTCTAGGCCACCGCGAGACTGCTGAGCCGGAAAACGGAATAAGAAGACCCGAGAATATCTATTTTAAGTTTAGCTTTATTTGCAGCTTAAGTGTCACGAAATGGTGCCTGGCTACTCCACTTTCATTGAAGCTGCATTTGTAAACAATATCTACATCTACATACTTACTCCACAAGCAATTGTACTGTAAACATGGCGGAAGGTACCTTTTAGTACTGTTATTCCCTCTCCTGTACCACTCACCAATGGAGAGAGAGGGAAAAGTTACTGTCTATACGCCTCTGTACGAGCACTAATTGCTTTTATCTTGGTTTCGTGGTCTTATGGGAAATGTACGTAGGTGGCAGTAGAATTGTACTGTAGTCATCGACAAATGCCGCAACTCTAAATTTTCTCAATATTGTTTCGCGAAAAGAATGTCTTACATGCAGGGATTCCCATTTGAGTTAACGAAATATCTCAGTGTCGATCGAACCTACTGGTAACAAATCTGCAGCACGCCACTGAACTGTTTCGAGGTCTTCCTTTAATCCAACGTGGCGGGGATCACTAACATTCTCTCAATAATCCGAAGACGACCATTCGCCCTCCCTACTACCGACCTTACGCTTTGCGACGTTGCGCCTGTATATTTAATCGATGTTACTGTGTCAAGCAGGAAATCACTAACACTGCATTTGATAAGTAGTGCAGTGTTCTGCCAAATCATCCACATCAACTTCGTTTTCTACATTCAGAGCACACACTAAATAGATGTTGTGTCTAAGTCATTATGTTTTCCTCTGTACTTAACGGTACAGGTATACGACAGAATCATCAGCAAACAGTCGCAGATTGCTGCCCACCGTATCCGTCAGGTCGTTTATGTATAAAGCTGAGTTTCACACGACCTATGCTTTCTAAACCGTTGCTGATTTGGGGACGGAAGCTTTTGTCTCAAGAGACAACATGCCTAAGAATTCTGCAGTGGACAGATGTTCGGGATATTGGTATGTAATTTTGCTGGTCCGTTCGTTTACCTTTCTTATATACGATAGTCACCTGTGGTCTTTTTCCGTCGCTTGGAACTTCGCACTGGCTTTGAGATTGGCGATAAATGCAAGCTAAGTAAGGGTCTGACGAAGAGTACTTTGTATAAATCGGACTTGGGAGTCCATTCGAACTTGGCGACTTTCCTGTTTTCAATTGTATCAGTTGCTTCTCAACATCAGTGATTATTTCTGTATCTTGTGCGGCGGTTAAACGATGGTATGACTGTACGATCCTCCTTCGTGAATGATGTTTTAACCGTGATATTTAAATATTGAGCGTTCTTTTTTCTGCCTATTACACCATTTTGTTTCGACGAGTGGCTGCATATAATCCTTCGACCCACATACTAATTTAGCTTCGGGCAGAATTTTCTGAGATTGTCGACAAGATCATTCGTTAAGGTATGACGGGGGATGTTGTATGCTTCACGCAACAGTCTTTTAATACACGTCAATTTACTATTAACTGTTGCCTGTTGCCACTTCCTTGTTGTTTTTTTGACCGAGAATGTAACAATTTCTGCTTTCTCAGCATTTTTCTGATTTCGTTATTAAATCAGAGCGGGTAATTTCCGCCTCGGCACATACGTCTCCAGAGCACGATTTACAGTCGGGTTAATTCTGGCCACAATTCCTCTACGTCCATCATATCGGAACTAAATGATGTCCATTCACTGCTTAGTAGGATGCTAACAACTGCTAATCTGCTGTTTCTAGCATAAAAACTCTCCCAGTATTCCTAATAGATTTGTTTACTTTGGAAATCGTCGTTATGTCATGATCACTGATACCTGTCTGACACTATCCATAAGGTCCGACTTCTTTGCACCTAGAAGGTACAGAATATTTCCATTGGGTGTGGGTTGTCGAACTATCTGCTGAAGACAATTTTCGGAAAATGTGCTCAGAACTAAACTTTCTGTCCATACCACCTGCAATGAATCTACAGAGGTCCCAGGCTATATTCTGTAAGGTAAAGTCGCATTTCCGCGTTTCTGAGCGCAGACTTCCTTTGAATGATTCTACTACTGTTACGGCGGAATCGCGTGGCCGGTAAAAACATACGATGATTATCTTTTCACCTGCGCCGGTTACACCCAAGCACATGAATTTTTCAGTCAGACCTCTATAGGCACAATAATTTTGTCCGCTGCCGTTAACAGTCCCTCGCCTACGGTGTCTAACCTGACTTTTCGATATACGTTCCACACCTCGCTAAATATTTCACTGGTTTCTACACTCCTGGAAATGGAAAAAAGAACACATTGACACCGGTGTGTCAGACCCACCATACTTGCTCCGGACACTGCGAGAGGGCTGTACAAGCAATGATCACACGCACGGCACAGCGGACACACCAGGAACCGCGGTGTTGGCCGTCGAATGGCGCTAGCTGCGCAGCATTTGTGCACCGCCGCCGTCAGTGTCAGCCAGTTTGCCGTGGCATACGGAGCTCCATCGCAGTCTTTAACACTGGTAGCATGCCGCGACAGCGTGGACGTGAACCGTATGTGCAGTTGATGGACTTTGAGCGAGGGCGTATAGTGGGCATGCGGGAGGCCGGGTGGACGTACCGCCGAATTGCTCAACACGTGGGGCGTGAGGTCTCCACAGTACATCGATGTTGTCGCCAGTGGTCGGCGGAAGGTGCACGTGCCCGTCGACCTGGGACCGGACCGCAGCGACGCACGGATGCACGCCAAGACCGTAGGATCCTACGCAGTGTCCTAGGGGACCGCACCGCCACTTCCCAGCAAATTAGGGATACTGTTGCTCCTGGGGTATCGGCGAGGACCATTCGCAACCGTCTCCATGAAGCTGGGCTACGGTCCCGCACACCGTTAGGCCGTCTTCCGCTCACGCCCCAACATCGTGCAGCCCGCCTCCAGTGGTGTCGCGACAGGCGTGAATGGAGGGACGAATGGAGACGTGTCGTCTTCAGCGATGAGAGTCGCTTCTGCCTTGGTGCCAATGATGGTCGTATGCGTGTTTGGCGCCGTGCAGGTGAGCGCCACAATCAGGACTGCATACGACCGAGGCACACAGGGCCAACACCCGGCATCATGGTGTGGGGAGCGATCTCCTACACTGGCCGTACACCACTGGTGATCGTCGAGGGGACACTGAATAGTGCACGGTACATCCAAACCGTCATCGAACCCATCGTTCTACCATTCCTAGACCGGCAAGGGAACTTGCTGTTCCAACAGGACAATGCACGTCCGCATGTATCCCGT
Organism: Schistocerca serialis cubense; assembly: GCF_023864345.2. Classification (NCBI taxonomy): domain Eukaryota; kingdom Metazoa; phylum Arthropoda; class Insecta; order Orthoptera; family Acrididae; genus Schistocerca; species Schistocerca serialis. Next base: position 820,010,052 of record NC_064640.1, read on the forward strand.
GCCACCCAACGTGCTCTAGAAGGTGTAAGTCAACTACCCTGGCCAGCAAGATCTCCGGATCTGTCCCCCATTGAGCATGTTTGGGACTGGATGAAGCGTCGTCTCACGCGGTCTGCACGTCCAGCACGAACGCTGGTCCAACTGAGGCGCCAGGTGGAAATGGCATGGCAAGCCGTTCCACAGGACTACATCCAGCATCTCTACGATCGTCTCCATGGGAGAATAGCAGCCTGCATTGCTGCGAAAGGTGGATATCCACTGTACTAGTGCCGACATTGTGCATGCTCTGTTGCCTGTGTCTATGTGCCTGTGGTTCTGTCAGTGTGATCATGTGATGTATCTGACCCCAGGAATGTGTCAATAAAGTTTCCCCTTCTTGGGACAATGAATTCACGGTGTTCTTATTTCAATTTCCAGGAGTGTATTTTGGGTTTCATCCAGCTTTCGGTTCCGAGTGTAATTTGTACGCAACAACTTTCCTGTAGAGCGTTAAATTCAGGTACTTTGTTACAAATATTCCGGAAAAACTTACCGTTAAAATTTTGACAGTCTAAATGTCAGTATTTTGTACGCGGTCTGATTTAGCCCCACGCGGTCGACGAACGAGCATTCATCAGAAGACCTTAAACTATCGCATAGCCTTCTTCCTTAAAGAAAAAAAGGACTGTGCGCTCCGCACGTACTCTATCCTACCCGACTAGCTGCTTGCTCTATATAGTGCAGTACAACACTGACTTGTCATGGCGAGTCCTTCAACTCTCCACCCCATAACGCAAGTCCGTAAATCTTCAGTCAAGATTTTCACAGAATCAACAGAGCCTCTGGTTCAGACGCTCCACTCGACTCCATAATAAAGGACTCGATCAATTCTAGCAAAATTATGAACTCTGTTTGAACCCCGTGAGAGAAGCCAGCAGTCTTCATCACTTCCGCCAGCTTCACCCATGAACGGGGGATGCCCTCAGAACCCATGCTACACGGATCACTGATGTCGACATGAGCCTCAGGTTAAAGATGTCTGCACCCTGTACCCTCGATATTTAGTTTTTACTATTGATTTAATGACTTGTTTAATTGTAGTGGGGCACTATGCTATTTCTGTTATTAGTTTACTATTTCTGTGAAATGGGGGAAAATTTTTAGAATATAGGTAGAGACAAGAAATGGTTACGACTAGCAGGTGTGATAGTAAATGGAGCAACACAGGTGTTACTAGTTGCCAGAGTGGCTACTATTTCTAATGTTATTTAATTAATGATTGAACTATACGTTACTCACTTTAAATACTGATCCACGAGAAAGATTTTTGTATATAATTTTAAACATTCTGTACAAATTGTCGGAATTACAATGAATTGAAATAAAGTTATGAAAACGGAGCCACTGCCACCTACGAGACAGAGGCCGTAACTTGAGAGAGCAACAGTGCCTTGACTTGGCAGAAAGAGTGGCCAAGTTTGCATCAGGTGTTAAGGTTCTGCCTGTTCCCGCCTCTATCGTAACGCTGCGAGAGTTTCCTTGTTTGCCCTCAGTTCTGCGTGAGTAGTCGTTGTCCACGTCACATCGTGGTTTGTCTCTCGCCGTCTCGTGTTTGTTATTCCATTTTGACGCGGCGTTGTCTTGGTTCATTTTGACGTCCATGTCTCCCAGGAGCGTTCCCGCAGTTTTAGTTCTGACAAGTCCACGTATCATGTGCCTCCCAGTTTGTTAGAAATTCATGTTTGGCTTGTAGATACGATCAAGGTCACTTCAGACCAGGTTCACACGTCTTACTTAGATTCTGAATCGTTTGAGTTTTTAGTCAAGATTCTAGACCCGCTTCAGATTAACAGGCTCGCTTTGCAGCACGGACAAGAAGTCCCTTTCATTCGTCGCCATGGCTCTAATATTTTGGTTATTGTGGCGAACGCGGAGGTAGAATACACGAACGACTGACGACAGTTTCCTCAAGATAGTTCTGCTTCCGTTTGGGGATATACGGAATATATGGAGCGAACGCTGGTCCGCTCAACATCGTTTGCAATTTCATAGCGGATTCCGATCCGTGGACATGGGTGTCAAACTGAATATTTGAAGGGACACATAATTTACACAGGACAAGAAGATACTTGTCTCATATGTAAGGAGAGTGGACACTTCCGATCAAATTGCTCGTGTCGTGTTACGGTCTTAAACTCCATTTACTAACAACGTAAGAAGCTAACTTTAACGGACCTGGATTCCCAAGTGTCAGCCATTGTGCCTAACTGAGTTTCTGAGGGGCGAAACGAGTCATTTCGTGGATGGTCCTAGCGCATTTCCGCCGTTACCTCCCGTAGGCACTTTGCCACTGTAGCTTCCGCGCCGGCACCACCTCCACTTCAAAACAAGCGTAGACGGATGCAAGATGGTGAGGAGTCAGATGATTCCTCTTCGCTGCTCCGCTCTACTGAACAGGTTCCAGTGAGGAAGCCTCTCATCTCCCTGAGTTGAGATCGGATGATAACATGTCGGTTACTGTTCAAGATTCGAAAGCGTCCCGCAATCCCTCCGACTTCACTCCCTAGACAGAGAGCGCCCCTTCGGAATCACGCGAGGATAGACATGTTCCGGAGCTCCGTAATATATCTATGGACTTGCCAGACATCCCTGAGTCTGTAATATATTCCTACCATTCTTCTGCGGCCCCGTATGGGGAAAGAACGCCACAAACCGTAGCTGATTAGAACCTGATCGGTCCAAATGTGCAAGCGGGACATGTGATGGTAAAAGACGTACCGTAAGTTTTCTTTTTCGTTGATTTCTAGGACCCGCACCACCCACCTGTGAAAGAGTGGGGTGTATCCTCTGTACCTGATGCTGAATTTCCGCACGATTCCTCCCCCCCCCCCCCCCCAATCCCCTTCTCCACTCACATTACCCCATGAGGCAGTCGCCTTCCCCAACAGCCTCGTCAGTGTTTTCTACCTCAGCGTGCGGCATCGCGGAAAAGTAAAAGCAGAAAGAGGGTGGGAGAGAGGGTTCCACCTCTCTACAGTCAGATTCATTCGTTGACTCTGCCATGCATTGTTAGCGGTCATTTGCAAGTAACAAACTGCATAGTTTTTGTACTAAATAGATGCGTGCCTATACCTTTCTTACTTTGAGTGTGAACAGAATTAGTTCCAAGCTTAGACTTACGGTGTTGCGACAGTTCATTTACGATTCGCCGGCCGTTGTGGCAGAGCGGTTCTAGGCGATTCAGTCGAGAACCGTGCAGCTGCTAAGGTCGCAGGTTCGAATCCTGCCTCGGGCATGGATGTGTATGATGTCCTTAGGTTGGTTAGGTTCAAGTAGATTTAAATTGGCTCTAAGCACTATGGGACTTAACATCTGGGGTCGTCAGTCCCCTCAAGTGGTTCTAAGTCTAGGGGACTGATGACCTCGGATGTTAAGTTCCATAGTGCTCAGAGCCATTTGAACCATTTTACTTAGGTTCAAGTGAAGACGTGATATTTTTTGCAAGAAGTGCTATTTGACAATTTTTCTCTTCCCAGTTTTTCTACTTTCTTTAATGTGGCTCCTGAACTATCTACTGGTACAGCGTTATTTTACATACAGAAAAACCCATGACTGACTGATTTCTAAGTTCTTTATATTGGACGAAGAATAAGCTGCACTTCTTGTGACCTTAATTTAATTCTTTTTTATTCCTCTTAGGAATATGGTAGTTCCACAGATCACGCTCGTTTTCATAAAAAGGATATACTTCATTTATTTCGTAAAACTCCGCAGAAACTTCTGTTACGTGAAGATTTTGTTTTGCGTCCTGTGGATGAGACCCATAATTTTAATTTCAGGAAAGAACTAGACGATTTGGTCCGTTCTTCCCTAATACGAAATGGGTGGATCTGTCAACATTCCACTCTCGTGTACGCACTTTACAGCTACTTCCCGCAGCCGATTCGATGGCTTTTATCTTTCTGACACTTCATGTGGACAGCTGTTAGCGATAGACGTGATACCAGCTTGTTTCACTGATCACTGTGCCGAAGCTGCAACTTTAAATCATGTGCTGCAACCAGTAAAACTATATGGCCTGCTGTTGATGCTGAACACATCCCTCATAATGGCCCCTTCCATCGAGATTATCGTTAGAGATTTTTGAGCTCGTAGCTTTCGTTCGCAGGACCGTTACCCTTGTCTTATGGAATGGTGGTCATGGCATGCCAAACTTTTGCTCCGGAAATCATTAATGCATTATGGCGCTGAGAGAGCGAGGTATCTCCGTCGGACGCAGGAATTTTATTACTCCGTCTTGCGTCAACTTTATGACGGTGCCAGCCAAACTCCCTTACGGATTATGAAAGTCCTCCATGTTAAGGCGAAGCATTTTCGGTTAAATAGGCAACAACTGGAAGGACTCAGGGTGCGATCAAAATCCCGCTCCTTCCCACAGGATGAGCTGACCACCTTACATCACCTTACCCGGTGGCGGAAGCGTCGAAAACGAGCATGTATCACATCCCTTACAAAAATTGTCACATACTGACATCCCGATGTTACATATCTAAAGCGATCTATAATTACTTAAGACCTTTACGATATCCGTGCTACTGATGCGTTTCTCCCTGATGGATTTAGTCCTCTCCTGGACTGTGGGGTTACTATCGCATTAAATGACTTTCTAAGTAATTTTACTTGTGTGGTGTCCAAAATTAAAGCGACAAACGGAAATATTTGAGCTTCACTTCACAGGGCAAATCACAGAACCTTAAAAATAATGTATCTACTTGCGAGCCTAAGAGACCGGAAAGACTAAATCTGGTCATATAGAATTCCAGACTGTCGCTATTTGACAATTTTTCAGAAAATTGTCACGTAAATACTTTACGAAGTCTGGAAGCCTCTCTGCCTCCGATATTTCGTTCGTTTTAATGTTACGTAGAAAAAAGTGACTTCTTGCAAACCTTTACGATTTTCTCTTTCCGTTCAGCGATGGTATTCTACACGCTGCAGTTGCAGCCGATAATTGTCTGTTACACTTAAAACGTTCCTTTCGGCCGTGCCTCGTAGTTTCCGCAGCGTCGCGCTGACTCACGCACGGCCGCTGCCAGAATACCCGCACTCATAACGTACAGCGCGCGGAGTAAGTTACGCGATGCACAGAGTGCCAGAATCCTGGAAACTTAGCCAAAACTTCAAAATCTGCTCCAATATGGGCATGATGGGGTTTTGACCCTTCTGATAACGATTTTTATATCAAAATTGAAAAATTCAAAATAGCGTATCCAATATGACGAAAATAATCTGGAATAAATTAATGGACAGGCCATGTAAGCGCCAAACGGAAAGCGCCACCGCAAACACTAGATGGGAAGCGAAAGCACTCTGCCTGGCGCGCTTTTCGAAGAGCCGGACACAACTACACCTCAACATCCCCCCCCCCCATAGGTGACCGATTGCGATTACATCTCAATGCCTGTCTACCATGAGCGGCAGCAATATTTCGGCGCGCCCCATTCCAATTCTTCTTAATCAGACATGGGGTTACCCGCTCGGGGATTAGGTCTTGAATCCACCACAAGTTCGACAAGCGGGAATTGACCAGATAGGCGAACAATAAAGAAGCTGAAGAAACTTTCAACGCCTCGTGTACCGCCGTATTAAGTGCGAAAAGTTGATCTACGGTAAATTGGAGTCCCACCTACTCGGACTACCTTGATGGTAGATTATGAGGGCTGATTTCAAGTTCCTACTCACCCGCTTTAAAAGATCCCTGAGGGTAGTATGGGGTAGTGGTTCACCATACGAATGAACTTTGCCACTCCCCGCTTATCCTTATGAGGGGGACAAGGCGAGCAAGGCTTTCGTGCGATCCTGATCGATCCGGACTGACTGCCCCGAGACGGTATGGCCCAAAAAGGAAATTTGTGGTTTCGCCTGCGTAACCTTAGGTGGTTTGACTGTTAGACCGGCCGTCTGGAGCCTAGCCAGGACCTGAAGCAAATGTTCTTCAAATGACCTATAACTAGATCGCCTAAATAATTGCAGACGCAACGTCACTTCAAATCGCCCAACAATAAACGGGTCAAAACAGCAGCCCCAGTACCAAGACCGAATGGAACGTGATTGAATTCATACAGATACCAATCGGTACAGAAGGCAGTAACATGCTTATAATTTTCAGTCAAAGGAATCTGATAATTGGCCTGATTCAAGTCAAGTACAGTAAACCAAATCGCGCCAGCAAACCAAGTAAAGGAGTTGTGGAGGCCGGGAAAGGGTACTGATTCCAAAATGGCTTTCTCATTATAACATCGGTAGTCTACTACTGGCCTGAAATCTCCCCTCCCCCCCTTTTATGTTTGGGGACCAGAAATATCGGGGAGGCATGCGGAGATGTGGAGGGACGAATAACGCCCTGGTCTAACATTTTACGTACCTTCCCTCTTAGTATTTTCATTTTGGGAGGAGACAACCGGTACGGGGACTGCCTAACAAACGTCATCGGTCAAACGAATGTCATATTCCAGAATGTTAGTCACCCCCAGTTTATCTCTCAGTAAATCCGGAAGCTCTCCTAATAACTCACGCACCTGCCGACCTTGCTGGGGCGAAAGGTGGCTAATATCCCCTTCATCAACAGACGCTACCGGAAAGGCAGGGACCACCGACGACAACGCCTCCCAACATTCAGAGACCAAACTTCTGCAGAGCAGCAAACTTACAGATGAAAAGCCCACCAAAGTAACCCAACACCAGCTGCGTTTTAGAACTAAAGTCACAGCCAAGTACCAGGTTCACTTGCAAAAGGGTCACAAGAGCGAAGGTGATTGGCCAAGAAAACTGCCCTACCGAAACACTACCCTTAACCCACCCCACTAGAGTCAACACATGACCATTAGCGACACATCTCCGAAGCGGGATGTTCTCGGGTTTAAGTTTTGTAAGGTGGCCGAACTCCAAAAACCAAGCCTCACTAAGTAAGGAGTACGTGCTACCAGAAGCCAACAAGGCGCAAATGGATTCGTGGTTGAACACAAATATAGGGAAGACGCGATCTGGACTCGGCTATGACGGCACGCCCACAACAAGCTGTAAATTTACCAAACAAGGTGCGTCGCTTTCCCTTGTGTCATTTGTTACTCCTACTACAACGGGGAACAGGACAATCCCTAACTAAATGACCACCCTCACCACAACGAAAACATCGCCTTGTCTCAACCCCAGTGGTTCTACCCCGACCGCGCTCCTCGGCCACCACAAGTTCTTTTACGGGCCTAGAAACCCTAGCGCCCCCTGTTTCCTCTAGCAACTTTAACGCAGACGCCGTGACTATTTCTCCACGCAAATCCTCCCATGTAACCGGAGGGGATTTGAAGATAAAATGCAATTCATCTTCAGCAGCCATCGCTTGTTGGCAACTTTCACCCTCTCCACATACTGCTGTAGGCTCTCGCACTCCCCCTGTACCCTCCAAATGTAGTGATACTAAATGCTTCCTAAACCCGCAGTAAGTCTCTCAGTAATAATCTTCTGCCTAAGCTGAATCAAGGACATCTGTTCAGCGAGAGCTGTGGAGACAAGATATCGAAGACCCCCTTTGGCTAAAGGGTAGAGTAAAGCTAGAAGGGTGGAGTGCGCTACCCCAAAGGAGTGGGCATGCTGTTCAAAGTGAACCAGCAACCAAAGTACCTCCTCAATCTTACTCAAAGAATCGACAGTTAACACTCCTATATCCTTCAAAAGAAGTCCAATTGGGTTACCAAATGTGCACGTTATCTAGTAAGTTTCCGGCTAGGCTGATCTACTGAAAACCAACTAAGAGACTTTTCCAACTCACCCATCGCCTCAACGGCCGCGGCTACGCCGGCCGGCAGACCAATGACTTCCTTAGTAACAACAGCCGCTGCAAGGAATCTCGTAAACATGTGGTCAGCTATGGAACCGTGCCCTCCTTGTCAATCCCATGAATTTTAATTTCGTACAAAAGCTGCTCGCGCCGGAGCAGTCCTAAGCCCGGGCACTCCCTCGCCGCCATCACACCCTGGAATATACACTTTAAGTAAATGTGAACAAATAAAACAAAATATTAATAAATACTAACTAAAAAACTTCCACCAGCAAGTAAAGAGGATCAGGTAGCGAACGTACAACCACGCTCTGCTACCAGTAATGAACCGACAATTAGGGCGGTTCAGAAACTAGAGTACACATTTTATTTCAAAACGTTATCGTGGAAGTAGGGGCCAGGAGGTGCTGGTGAAATAACACACACTGCTAAAGATACCTGTTCATTTTAAACTTTCTCAATAATAAAATTTTAAGTCTGGCACTTGTTTAAAAAAAATAATTTCAAATAGCTTGACAGTTTTCATTATGAAAAGATTACCAGGTATGATATTAGCAACTTGCCAATAATAAGATTTTAACTTAACACACACACACACACACACACACACACACTATAAAGACAACAGTAAAAAAAAAACCTTTTTAAAAATAGCTCTATGTAAAGGATATTGCAAGGTTTGACGTTAACAGCAGTAAGAAATCTAACTAACCGAAGGACATCAAACACATCCATGACCGAGGCAGGATTCGAACCTGCGACCGTAGCAGTCGCGTGGTTCCAGACTGAAGCGCCTAGAACTAGAAACGCTCGGCCACGGTGGCCAGCTATCTAGAACGTTTTGAGATTTTTTGAACAGTGTTTCCCTTTATTTATTTTATGTATAAAATATTAGCCTGTGCCCGTCTGAAGGTTCATTAGAATATCGTGTAAAAATTGGTTGAAGTAAATCGGTCAAGGAATGTGAGATTTTTAGTTACGACGTTTCAATTTTATGTATTACGTGTTTCCTATATATAGTATATACACTCCTGGAAATTGAAATAAGAACACCGTGAATTCATTGTCCCAGGAAGGGGAAACTTTATTGACACATTCCTGGGGTCAGATACATCACATGATCACACTGACAGAACCACAGGCACATAGACACAGGCAACAGAGCATGCACAATGTCGGCACTAGTACAGTGTATATCCACCTTTCGCAGCAATGCAGGCTGCTATTCTCCCATGGAGACGATCGTAGAGATGCTGGATATAGTCCTGTGGAACGGCTTGCCATGCCATTTCCACCTGGCGCCTCAGTTGGACCAGCGTTCGTGCTGGACGTGCAGACCGCGTGAGACGACGCTTCATCCAGTCCCAAACATGCTCAATGGGGGACAGATCCGGAGATCTTGCTGGCCAGGGTAGTTGACTTACACCTTCTAGAGCACGTTGGGTGGCACGGGATACATGCGGACGTGCATTGTCCTGTTGGAACAGCAAGTTCCCTTGCCGGTCTAGGAATGGTAGAACGATGGGTTCGATGACGGTTTGGATGTACCGTGCACTATTCAGTGTCCCCTCGACGATCACCAGTGGTGTACGGCCAGTGTAGGAGATCGCTCCCCACACCATGATGCCGGGTGTTGGCCCTGTGTGCCTCGGTCGTATGCAGTCCTGATTGTGGCGCTCACCTGCACGGCGCCAAACACGCATACGACCATCATTGGCACCAAGGCAGAAGCGACTCTCATCGCTGAAGACGACACGTCTCCATTCGTCCCTCCATTCACGCCTGTCGCGACACCACTGGAGGCGGGCTGCACGATGTTGGGGCGTGAGCGGAAGACGGCCTAACGGTGTGCGGGACCGTAGCCCAGCTTCATGGAGACGGTTGCGAATGGTCCTCGCCGATACCCCAGGAGCAACAGTGTCCCTAATTTGCTGGGAAGTGGCGGTGCGGTCCCCTATGACACTGCGTAGGATCCTACGGTCTTGGCGTGCATCCGTGCGTCGCTGCGGTCCGGTCCCAGGTCGACGGGCACGTGCACCTTCCGCCGACCACTGGCGACAACATCGATGTACTGTGGAGACCTCACGCCCCACGTGTTGTGCAATTCGGCGGTACGTCCACCCGGCCTCCCACATGCCCACTATACGCCCTCGCTCAAAGTCCGTCAACTGCACATACGGTTCATGTCCACGCTGTCGCGGCATGCTACCAGTGTTAAAGACTGCGATGGAGCTCCGTATGCCACGGCAAACTGGCTGACACTGACGGCGGCGGTGCACAAATGCTGCGCAGCTAGCGCCATTCGTCGGCCAACACCGCGGTTCCTGGTGTGTCCGCTGTGCCGTACGTGTGATCATTGCTTGTACAGCCCTCTCGCAGTGTCCGGAGCAAGTATGGTGGGTCTGACACACCGGTGTCAATGTGTTCTTTTTTCCATTTCCAGGAGTGTATTTAAAAAATAGGTACATGAAAACAAGCTCTTTTTTTAATGCAACTTTGTATCAAAATTTTCGAGTTTTGCGAGCACTAACATACGCAGGATGAATATTTATATGTTATGTAACTGACGAACCGGCCGGCTGCTAATGGTTAGCATTAAGTATATACGGCCAGACGACTTAAAGGAAAGACATATAGACAGAGGGAGAGACATCCAGATAACTTTCTTAACGACCAGTTAGTCATCTGACCATAATTTTTTTTAGCATTTTTGATCGTATATTATGTTTAGGTAAGGTAGTAGAAGAGATTGTGTTACAAAATTGGCTGGTTTATGACTAAAGTGCGTGTTAACGGATATGCAGGCGCTTATAGTAAAACAGTCTGAATGTACGGTGGCATTACTCCCAAATCTCATACGTAACCTGTCCCACAGGCAATCTTCACACTGTATGTTTGATCCAGCACTTAGCGGGTATCTCATATGGCAGTCATTTAGTATTTAATCGTCTCGTGCATTAATTTCAAGCTTGGTCAGTGTACACCCTCAGGAGTTGCAGATGTATTCCGTCTCATCCCTTAGCCATTATACCAAATATGGACCTCGTACTCAGCACATTTACTTCATTTTCGTCATTGCTGAAAGGTGGCTACACTGAGCCACAGCGCCAGAGAGTTTTGTTTCGCCGCCTCCACTGGCAGTGATTATTGAGAAGTAGCGGAGGGCAGTGCTTGTCGAGAACTCGTAGTAGTCGGTGCTTGCTGAGATGTCGTAGTGAAAAGTTCTTATCGAGAAGTCGTAGTGGAGAGTGCTTGTTCCATATTTTATGCAGTTGTTTGATGGGTAAGATGATGATCTAATGGAGATATTGTAATGATCAGAGTGCTTTTCGTCAATATATGAAGGTAAAAGAAAAAAATTTTCCTTTTTATTATCTCAATGTCTTAAATAATGCGTCATTACAGGTTCAGTCAACAAAGCATCTGGCTTGTGTTCTTGTATTAGAGTGTAATTCTGGTTTTCTTGCGCAATTATAGTATTTCTATTTTTTTATCACTTCAGTATAAATGGTATTTGAAATTTCTTGTCTTATTGAAGAAGAACCGTGCCAGATGTGTACGTTGAGTAATACTTCCACACACAGAACAGTTATACTTGTGCTTTGGTTTCGTAAATTTTCTAATTGCTGGGGACTTAATTGTATTAACGGAAATTTTCATTTCATTCTTGTTGTTGTTCTATTCAGTCAGATTGCGTACAAATACTAATCAGGGCCAACCGTTTACGAAACAGCGTAATCGGACATACAGCTACGAAAAATAAAAATTTTCAAATTATATAATTAAGCCCCCATGCACGTGGCGACCGCTGCTTCGGATCTTCCCTTGGAATCTTCTGATTGTAAAAATAGTAGACAGTAGTATTGTTGTAGTAATTTGTACTTTAGTAATTGTAGTGTATTTTGCATGTGTAGATTTGGTAATTGGCATTCTTCTAATGGTATTTTTCCAAATTTAAAAAATGGATAGTCAGAATGACGAAATTGTTGACATGGCGAACTCGCCAACACAGGAGAACAGTATGATGAATAATGAAGTGGGAAACAATTTAATAAATCGGGAAGATAGTCCGGAACCATTTCAAAATTTTTCTCAATCAGAAAATTCACAGAGTACGAGATAACGATAGAAGATTCTGGAATAGTATCGAACACAGATAGCTTTACGGCTATGACGAAGGAAACTGGTTTTGCGGGAAATGTTAGGGGCGAAAAGAATTTCGAACAAGTTAATATGGAGCAGTTGATGAGTGCAATATTAAATTTACGATCTGAATTAAAAACAGATAGGGGAACAATGGAAACACGGTTAGACTCACTGGGATCACAAATAGGAACAATTAAAACCGAGATGGGAACTTTGGGATCTGAATTCAAAAGTCGCGCGTTATGGGTCTTCAGTCTACTTGCAGAAAAGCGTTTAAAATTAGATTAACTCTGCTTTTTATACCGAAATTAGCTTACTAGTTCCTCATCTTACAGAACATTTTTAAGGAGTGACGTGACATGTTATCCACAGACCTGCTAGCAAGCGACTCTTCTCGAGATACTCTCCTATATGCCCACTCCACTTTTCCCACGGGAACAGCTTAATTCTGATTGGCTGTTGATCTAAACGACCAATCAGAAAGTTTTTCCAGATCATTCTTGCGGCAAATCTTGCCTTATCCAATCACTAATATCAGAAAAACTTCAATTTCTTGTATTTTGTTTAATAAAAAAACGAAGTGCGAAATATTCATCAAATTGATGAACTTACTCCGCCTCTCACTTCCATTCTGGCCACTTTTATACACAAGCAAGCACACACCGACATACGTCACCTGAATCCTGGTTGCAACATAACTTCCCCACAGTTCATTTGTACACAAGGTTTTACGTAATATGATAATGAAAGTCAATCGGTTATTGTTCCTAACTCGGATTTTAAAAAACAAGCGTATGTTTTGGGGGTTTTAGGTAATTCTGTTTACCTAAAGAACCGTAGTAAACAAATCTGAAATTTTGACAGCATAATTCCATTAATAACAAAAGGCTGTGAACCAAATTTGAACAAAATCGGATAATAACTAATATGGATTCAGATTCGTAGAGGGGATGAATCTTCGTATCGACTGGATCTTACGATATGCAGTTCTCACAGCAGGCAGCGTCAACTGTGCTCTGAACAGAGCGAAAAAAGTAGCTATCCTGCTGCCACCGTACTAGAAGGCTGCGTGCCTTACTGCAACGAATGTCATCTCCTAATAACTTGTTGCGTTTCAGTACTTCAAAATCTAATTCAAGGGCAAGCCTTATCTAGTGCGAGGTGTCTATTATGGAATCAATCGAAATGATAATATAAAAAGTATATAGACGGCTACAATAAAATTAAAAATAAGAATGGGCCGTAGTAGTGCGTATGTGGATAGGGTAAATCCATGCCCTGCGTCAAAGGTTACTGTAAACAGGGGCAGTAGCAATGCATGGGGGCTTAATTATATAATTTGAAAATAATTTTTATTTTTAGTAGCTGTATGTCCGATTACGCTGTTTCGTAAACGGTTGGCCCTGATTAGTATTTGTAAGCTATCTGACTGAATAGAACAACAAGAATGAAATGAAAATTTCCGTTAATACAATTAATTAATTAAGTCCCCAGCAACTACGAAACCAAAGTACAAGTATAACTGTTCTGTGTGTGGAAGTATTACTCAACGTACACATCTGGCACGGTTCTTCTTCAATAAGACAAGAAATTTCAAATACCATTTATACTGAAGTGATAAAAAAATAGAAATACTATAATTGCGCAAGAAAACCAGAATTACACTCTAATACAAGAACACAAACCAGATGCTTTGTTGACTGAACCTGTAATGACGCATTATTTAAGACATTGAGATAATAAAAAGGAAAATTTTTTTCTTTTACCTTCATATATTGACGAAAAGCACTCTGATCATTACAATATCTCCATTAGATCATCATCTTATCCATCAAACAACTGCAAAAAACATGGAACAAGCACTCTCCACTACGACTTCTCGATAAGAACTTTTCACTACGACATCTCAGCAAGCACTGACTACTACGAGTTCTCGACAAGCACTGCCCTCCGCTACTTCTCAATAATCACTGCCAGTGGAGGCGGCGAAACAAAACTCTCTGGTGCTGTGGCTCAGTGTAGCCACCTTTCATATGCCCTTCCTCGACGGGCTAGAATTTGATGGTATTTTTTGCCAGCATTGGTGGTGAAAATACCACCAAATTCGTCAAAAAAAATACAGACAAAAATAAGAGATAATATTAATACGTATATATCACATAATTAGATAAAATTTTGGCTTTGCACTGACCTTTCAATAACGTAATATATACAATACAGTAGGCAATACAAATTCTTTCATACATGTGGCTTTACATAATAGTTTACACAATACACAAAAAATCAGTTTATACAAATGTTCACATAAAATACTTTTAATTATTCAAAACAAAAAACAAATAGTTGATAGTTCCAGCAGCAGCACCCAGCAATGGTCAACAGGTGCAAACACCAACAAGTGACATTTTAGTACAAGCAGTTCCATCTGTGGCACCCAGTAATGTTGAGCAGGTGCAGACCCCAACAAGTGACATCTCAGTAGAAGCAGTTCTTCAGTGGCACCCAGTAATGTTGAGCAGGTGCAGACACCAACAAGTCACATTTCTCAGCAGAAGCAGTTCCATTAGTGGCACCCAGCAGTCCATAATATTCACTATCACTGATCACACTGTTCATCAGAGTTTATAAGCAGAAATTAAATATGTCCTAGTGGCACCAATCATGTAGAAAAAGTACAAGTAACAGTCCATAATATTCACTATCACTAATCACACAGTTCATCAGCAGAAATTAAACATTTCTAAGTGTCACACATCAATGTTGAACAAGTGCACGTAACAGTTCATAATATTCACCATCACTAATCAGACAGTTCGGGCATGAACAATAGTTTGAATGCACATACAAATGCTTTTACAAAATTATTCTCAATGCTCTTACACAAAACATACATATTCTAATAAACACACAAATGATATCAGATAATTGTCATGTTAACTATTACAAATACTCAAATATCAGTAAACCTATAATATTTATGGGTGTCAGTGCAAGCCACTACAAACAAATAAAATAATATTTAGGAGATAGGTGGGTAGGATTAGGAAAGGAAAACACAAAACACACTCACTCATCTTTCATCCACATTAAGTACTACTGTGTAATTGAATAGTGTTAACTGTGTAAATGCAATTCTGTCAAAATTTGATGTTCATCATGTGTATCAAGTAGTAGTGGCAGCAATGTATAACAGTCAATAATAGTTAAGTCAACATCATAGTCATCATGTCAAGACCAATGTTTGCCAAGCCAGATCAAAATGTACGGTTGCTGAACAACTGTCAGTGAGCCAAGATATGCAAATACTTCCTCTCTCAAAAAAAAAAAAAAAAAAAAAAAAAAAATGTACTGCTTATTGATTTAACAAGTGTGTGTAGACAATCTTCCTTCTACTTTAGTGTTCTTGTCTGCTATCTTCATCCTCCTTGTTCCATATAGACCAACAACAAAAAATATGCACCTCACTTACTTTACCTCTTATACACCAAAACTCCAATAATCATCAGCATCACATAATCTCAATACTTCAATAATACCTCTTACGTCGATACATATAAATCTTATCATCAATATCATTTACCTTACCTCTTGTCCACAAAAATTCCAATAATCATCAACTTCATATAATCTCAATACCTCAATAATACCTCTTCAAATAGTTGACACATATAAACCTTTCGCCAATATCATTTCACTTCCGTAACAACTCTTTCCTCTAGTCAGTCTCCTCGAACAAGTACAGATAAAATCCTAATGCAAACATCCCATACAATCTGAAGACACACTGTCAACACACAACCTCTGTGTAATCCATCTGACCCAAATCTTCTACTTCTTATAAATTATAAAATGGATTTTGGTTACCTTGTCCATCATTAAATAAAAGAAATGCATACATGACCTCTAACAGACTTTGTTCGAATAACTCTCAGTAATTAAGTACAATTACGGAGTGTAAATGATCATAATGTTTCACAGTGTGTACACCACTTCAAGAATTATGGCAAACAGAAGCAAACATGTGGAGTATTTCTTGTGTCAGTGTCACTTCCTATTTCAATTGCTCACGAAAAATGCAGTGTAATAGCTGTCAATGGTCTAAACCTAGTTTTAGTATGTCATGTCGTTAGCTTCCTTCCTATTAGTATAAATTTATACAGTTTCCATAAAACCTCCAGCTCGTGTGGCTTCTATGAAGTATCTTGTACTAATGTCGTTCGTCGAATTATAGCAGTTCATTTTCTTATCTTAAAAATATCAGGCACTGAGCGTAAGCAAAACATGCAATAGCGAGTAAATATACCAGTAGAGAACAGAATGTCAACAAGTGGATGCAGCACAATTCCTACAACGAGGCTCTGCCAAGCAAACAATCTATAATTAATACCATAGTGTGACATAAACTCTATGTTTGTACACAGTATATCAGCATTTCTATATACCAAATTAAAGAGTAGTTATGACAACAAACAAATGTATAAATACGCAATCCATAAGCATAGCAGCAAACATATATCTTACGTAATAAACAGGTCATTAGCATCATATCAGTATAAGCAAATAAATGTTAATATGTAATCTTAATAAGTAAACATAAAGGCGCAAGCAGATAAATCACAAAGTGTAACCTACATACATACAATTAATCAGGTGACAATTATAATTTAAATAAATAAGCACAGCAGGCACATAATAAAAAAAATGACATCAGTGAAAAAGCATAATATATACAAATAACAACACTGTTCATTAATCAGTCATTGTCAAAATCAGTAAATGTACGCAAGCACGTCGCTTCACAAGTAAATTCATAGAACATTAAATTAGCACAGATGATGAATCACGTAATCGCGAGCAGCAAATTACGTCTAAAGTACGTACCTAAGTGGAATTATGTTACCTGAAAAATAAACTCAATAGTTACCTTTTTAGTGTATTACTTTCTTCTTCGAAATTACATTCTTCCTGAAATTTTCTCGATAGCAAGTCCTCTTAACGTCGGACACACACAGAATTTACCTGAAGGTCTTAAATATTTTATACAACCGTATCCTGAAAAATACTGAACGTTAATAACATAATTTATCAAGTCACTATAGCTTTATACTGAATTTAATCGGAGAAATTAGACTGTATTTGTTTACGGCTGTCAGTGCATTTGCACTGAGCGCTCGATCAGCTGTAGGCGCATGACGTAGACAGTGATTGTTTGCGGTCATCGACTGCCTTGTGCGGCGCGCAGACTTGACTGTTGCTTTGAGTATATGCCGCCGCCAAAACACAGCGCGGTATCCTTGTATTCTCTGCATGTTTACGTAAACTGTGTTTCTCGAAAGTATGTCATTCCACAAAAATTTTAACGTTTGATATATGATGTATTCCCTTAGAGCGTCGTGATTTATGAGTTTCCACTTCAACAGTGTTATCATGAATAATTTTGCGAATTCTATATGGACCGTTATAAAGCAGAAAAAAATTGCGACACAAGCCTTTTCCTTTGTGAGACAAACGATGAGACTTAACACCTTTTGACCAACTGACAAGATTTTTAAACGACCAGGACGCTTAGCTGATTTCTCTCTTCTAGCAGCCGCAGATGCAATATTTTGTAGAGCCAGGTTGACAACTTCAGAATGCCGCAGTTTCCGTGAAGGCGGAAAAGGAACGATTTCAGAAATGCGATTTGTCGGTGCTTTGTTTTTTAATATCAGTATTGGCGGTGAAGAAGTTGAGTCATTAGGAAGTTCATGCAGAATGTTTTGAAAAATATGAAGATACTGATCCCACGTTCTGTGATTCTGATGACAATAAAGACGACACAATTTATTGATTTCCTTCATCCATCTCTCTGAAGCGTTAGATTGAGGGTGAAAAAGTGGAATGAAAATTGGTTTAATTTTACGACGCCGTAGAGTACGAAGCCAAATTTTAGAACGAAACTGTGATCCATTATCTGATAAAACCTTATCAACATGACCAACTTCTTTAAGCAAATGGATAATGAAAGCGTTAGATACTGATCGAGCTGTTGCTTTGCGTAAAGGTGTAAAACACACATATTTTGACGTCAACTCCACTGCTACGAAAATGTACGCAAAACCATTAGTAGAACGAACCACTGGACCGAACAAATCGACTGCAGCCATCTCCTTTAATTTCGCTGGAATGGTAGGAAACAACGGTGCTCTGTGAGAAATTGTTGGCGGCTTAGCCTTTTGACATAATTTGCATTTGGCAAGAACAGATCGAATACGTTTTTCCATATTACTGAAGTAGTAATTTTCTCGTAATTTATGAAAGCATTTTCTAAGGACCAAAGTGTGCATAACTGAAATGCGTATACCAAATCAGCTTATTAACCACTCATCAGGAATACAAACTAACCAAACAGAGTTGTCGACCGATTTTCGTTTAAAAAGAATGTCATTGCGAACTAAATAATGCTGTCTAATCGCTACGCTTTCCTTTCTCCTCCACTTCTCCTTAATGTCCTTCCAGATTGGATCCTTATTTTGCTCCTTAGCGATGTCCTGGAGCGAAGACGCAATAAAGTTCTCAAACGCAACACCTTGAATATACATCAAACAATAATTGTTTTCTATGCAGTCCTCTTCAGCACTTTGTTTCAAACCCATAGGCGCACGTGATAAATCATCAGCAACAATATTTCAAGAACCCTGTATGTAAACAATACTAAAGTCAAATTCCTGTAGATACAACGCCCATCGTGACAATCTGCCACGAGTTAATTTTGTCGACATAAGAAATTCCAGAGCTCGATGATCGGTGTAAACCTTAGTATGTCTGCCAAACAAAAATGTGCGAAATTTTGTGAAAGCCCAAACAACAGCCAAAGCTTCTAGTTCCGTAATCGAATAATTCTTTCCTGATTTAGAGAGAACACGACTTCCAAATGCAATAGTCTTCTGTACTACAACGCCGTCTTCTATCTCTTGAAATAAATGTGCACCTAGGCCTTTGTATGATGAGTCCGTCGCCAAACAAAAATCTTTAGATAAATCCGGATGTGAAAGAAGTGGAGCAGCAACTAAAGCATCACGAAGTTGTTCAAATTCTGACTGATCTTCCTCATCCCAACACCAATTAGAAATCTTTCCGGATAGTTCACATAAACGAGGTGTGGCCAAATCGTTCAATTTAACAAAGCGTCTAAGAAAATTACAGACACCAAGGAAACTACGAACCTCACGTTTTGTGGTAGGAACAGCATAATTACGAATAACGTCTAATTTTTCTGGATCAGGAAGAATACCTTCTGTAGAAATAATGTGACAGAGAAATTTCACCTGTGAACGACCGAATTCAGATTTTTCCAAGTTCACTGTAACCATATGGTCAGTCGTAAAGGAAGTGGCTGGTCTGCAGAGACAGGTCGAGAATATAGAATCAGTGCGTAGTGGGGATGTCCGTGTTACTGATAAGTCGCATATATGTACAGTACTTAATAATCACTTTCTGAATATAGTCCCAACAGGGAATCATATAGCACTCTTAGAAAAAAGTGTTCCGAGACTGTTACCTGAAATGCTCCTCCATGATACTGACAAGAGGGAGATTGAGTTAATAATTAAATCACTAAAGACCAAGAACTCTCATGGATATGACGGGGTATCTAGCAGAATACTGAAGTATTGTTCCACGTATGTTAGCTCAGTACTTAGCCATATCTGTAACTTTTCCTTTAGGAGTGGTCGGTTTCCTGACCGATTAAAGTACTCGGTAGTGAAGCCACTTTATAAAAAGGGAGACAGGGATAATGTTGACAATGATAGACCTATTTCTATGCCATCGGTGTTTGCTAAAGTTATCGAGAGGGTTGTATATACAAGGTTACTGCAGCATTTAAATTCACATAATTTGCTGTCAAATGTACAGTTTGGTTTTAGAAATGGCTTAACAACTGAAAATGCTATAGTCTCTTTTCTCTGTGAGGTTTTGGACGGATTAAATAAAAGGTTGCGAACGTTAGGTGTTTTCTTTGATTTAACGAAGGCTTTTGACTGTGTTGACCACAAAATATTACTGCAGAAGTTGGAACATTATGGAATAAGGGGAGTAGCTTACAATTGGTTCGCCTCCTACTTTAAGAACAGAAAGCAGAAGGTAATCCTCCGCAATATTGAGAGTGGTAATGATGTTCAGTCCCAATGGGGCACTGTTAAATGGGGCATTCCCCAAGGGTCGGTGCTGGGGCCACTGCTGTTTCTTATTTATGTAAATGATATGCCTTCTAGTATTACAGGTGATTCAAAAATATTTCTGTTTGCTGATGACACCACCTTGGTAGTGAAGGATCTTGTGTGTATTATTGAAACATTATCAAATAATGTAGTGCATGATATAAGTTCGTGGTTTGTGGAAAATAATTTGATGCTAAATCACAGTAAGACTCAGTTTTTACAGTTTCTAACCCATAATTCAACAAGAACTGACATTTTAATCAGACAGAATGGGCATGTTATAAGCGAGACGCAACAGTTCAAGTTCCTATGCGTACAGATAGATAGTAAGCTGTTGTGGAAAGCCCATGTTCAGGATCTTGTTCAGAAACTAAATGCCGCTTTATTTACCATCAGAACAGTATCTGAAATAAGTGACATTTCAACACGAAAAGTAGTATACTTAGCATATTTTCATACGCTTATGTCATATGGTATTATTTTTTGGGGTAATTCTTCTGGTTCAAAAAGGGTATTTTTGGCTCAAAAACGGGCTGTTCGAGCTATCTATGGTGTAAGTTCGAAAACCTCTTGTCGACCCCTATTCAATAGTCTGGGAATTTTGACATTGCCCTCACAGTATGTATTTTCTTTAATGTCGTTTGTTGTTAGCAATATTAGCTTATTCCCAAAGTTAGCAGCTTTCACTCAGTTAATACTAGGCAGAAATCAAATCTGCATGTGGAATGCACTTCCTTGACTTTGTGCAGAAAGGAGTGCAGTATTCTGCTGCATCCATTTTCAATAAGCTACCACAAGAACTCAAAAATCTTACCAGTAGCCCAAACACTTTTAAGCCTAAACTGAAGAGTTTCCTCATGGCTCACTACTCCTATTCTGTCGAGGAGCTCCTTGAAGAGCTAAAAAATTAAGCAAATTCCAGTGTTACATTCTTGATTTTCTTTATTTAAACTAACGACTTGTCGCCTGAATATGTTTCTTATATTTCATTTTATATGTTTCTACAATCGTGTTATAATTTCATGTATTGACTCGTTCCATGACCATGGAGACTTCTAAATGTGGTCCCACGGAACAATAAATAAAAAAAATAAAAAAATGTAAATGTTTCCGAGAGAAAAGCGGTCAATGTGACGATCTGTCATTACGTCATTATGAAAACAAATGACGAAAACGCTATGTTTTCTTCAGTTCTTACTACACAGTAACACTTCTCGCATTTTCTCCCGTAATGTGGCGGCCATACCTCGGTTCATGCTGAATCTTGAGGTCCTAGGTTAACTGCAAGGCACCTAATGCGGCCAATAATTGTATTTTCGATAACTAATACATGACTTGTATTACTCCTTACTTGTCGACTGCATAATCTTAGAGGCTTCTATTTCGTACAGTGTGGTACGACTGCATAGTTCAGCAGGCGACATTAATTGCCAGACGATAAATGTAAATGTTTCCAAGGGAAAAGCGTACAATGTGACGATCTGTCATTACGTCATTATGAAAATAAATGAAGAAAACGCTATGTTTTTACTACACACTAACACTTCTCGCATTTTCTCCTGTAATGTGGCCGCTACACCTCGTTTCATGGTAGATCTTAAGGTCCTAGGTCAACTGCAAGGCACCTAATGCGGCGAATAATTGTAATTTCGTAACTGAAACATGACTCGTACTACTCCTTACTTGTCGACTGCATAATCTTAGAGGCTTCTATTTCGTACAGGGTGGTGCGACTGCATACCTGAGAAGACGATATTAATTGACAGACGACAAATGTAAATGTTTCCGAGAGAAAATCGTCCAATGTGACGATCTGTCATTACGTCATTATGAATGCAAATGACGAAAACACTGTGTTTTCTTCTGTTCTTACTACACAGTAACACTTCTCGCATTTTCTCCAAAATGTGGCCGCCATACCTCAGTTCATGCTAAATATTAAGGTCCTAGGTCAACTCCAAGGCACCTAATGCGCGCCAATAATTGTATATTCAATAGCTAAAACATGACTTGTACTACTTACTTCTCGACTGCATAAGCTTAGAATCTTCTATTTCGTACAGAGTGGTGCGACTGCACAGCTCAGCACGCGACATTAATTGCCAGACGATAAATGTAAATGTTTCCGAGAGAAATGCGTCCAATGTGACGATCTGTCATTACGTCATTATGAAAACAAATGACAAAACGCTATGTTTATCGGTTTTTACTACACAGTAACACTTCCCGCATTTTCTCCTGTATTGTGGCCGCCATACCTCGGTTCATGCAAAATCTTAAGGGCGTAGGTCAACTGCATGGCACGTAATGCGGCCAATAATTGTATTTTCGATAGCTAAAACATTACTTGTATACTCCTTACTTGTCGACTGCATAAACTTAGAAGCATCTCTTTCGTACACTGGTGCGACTGCATAGCTCAACAGGCGACATTAATTGCCAGACGATAAATGTAAATGTTTCCGAGATTGCGAATTTGACTCGCTGATATTATAGTCGTAGGATAAGGTTATTTCTTTTTGTGAACCGAACAATTTTACATTTCGGGAACATTTAAACCAAGTTGCCAGTCTTTGCACTACACTGGAATCTTATCAGAGCGTGGCTTCTTTCAGACAGTAATTCATTACAGACAACTGCATCATTTGCGGAAAGTGTGAAGTTTCAAATAGACCGCGTAACCACCACCCCCTTCTCCCCTCCAAATTGCTATCTGAAGACTGGAAGTCCCATATGTAAACCACCTTCAGAAGCTCGTTTACATTCCGTATCAGTTAACGCGTTAAATACTTGACCTGAAGAAGCATAGCCCTTTGCAGTTGAAGAGGCTCTGTTTTAAGAGAAGCTAGTTTTTCGAAAACATCTCAATGTTTAGGTAATGAACTAGG
Organism: Schistocerca serialis cubense; assembly: GCF_023864345.2. Taxonomy (NCBI): domain Eukaryota; kingdom Metazoa; phylum Arthropoda; class Insecta; order Orthoptera; family Acrididae; genus Schistocerca; species Schistocerca serialis. The sequence continues at coordinate 820,033,100 of NC_064640.1, forward strand.
TGTTGTACAATGCTATAATTTTTCAGGTACATTCAGCGATGTGTGTGGATACTGTCTGGCAAATGTGTTGCGAATACAGTGAGTAGTAAAGAAGTAATAAATTCAAAATTCATGCCTGATGCTGACGCCTTACTGCATGAACAGCTAAAATATAGGAGCGATAGAAGTCTTTTTCCTTTCATCATTCTGTCAGGGATGTCAGCGGAAAAAAATGTTTCGGAAAGTTTCGACATTATGTGTGAAGTTTGTTGGAAGTCGGCAAGTGCTGCCATTCACAAATGCACGGTGAATATAATCTGGATAATTTTCGCGCCATGAAATTATGCTGCCTTAGACGAGTACGCGGTTTTTAACTTTTAACGCCCGACTTATTGCGTTAAACCTATGTCTTTAAATGAAGAACGGAAGGAGGATTGTATTTAATGTGCCATCGATGTCGAGGTCATTAGAGACGGAGCAGGAGCTGGCATTGCGTCAAGGAAGGGTAGAGGAAGTCAGCCGTGCCCTTTCAAAGGAACCATCCCGGCACTTACTTGGAGTGATTTAGGAAAATTACTGAAAACGTACCAGGATGGCCGGACGCGGATTTAAACCGTCGTCCTCCCGAATGCGAGTCTAGTGTACTAGTTGACAGCTCGTTGTCTAGAAGCTAGCGTTGCTGCTCTGGATCATGGGATTCCGGGTTCGATTCACGGCTGGGTTGCGTTCTCCGCCCGGGAACTAGGTGTCTGTGTTGTCCTTATCATTTCATCATCATTCGTGAAGGTGGCGAAACTGGACTGTGAAAGGTTGGGGCTTAGTACAGGCGCTGATAACCGTGCAGTTGAGCGCCCCACAAACCAAACATCATCATCATCATCATCATCATCATCATCATCATCATCTTACCATGTACTAACCACTGCGCCAGCTCGCTCGGTATACATTTAAATGGGTAGATTATGTCAGCATTTTTAGTATTTACATTGACTTCATTCTTCATAAATGAAAGCATGAACTACGAGCAGACAAAGGAATTGGGATAACGAATGAGAAATACCTGATTGTGCTTCTGTTTGTAGATGACATGATTCAAGTAAATGAAATGACCTCCAAAGATCTATATACCACCTGAACGAAACATGCAACGAATACAACTTTAAAATTTCTAGTAATAAAACGTAAATAAGTGCACTTCGAGGAAAATATTCAGTCAGATTAAAACTAGTTTTGGATAATCCTGCTTTAAAACAGGTCTCTTAAACCTTCATTTAGGGTATGCTGTAAGATCTGATTTTTACTCTGATACTGAAAATAAATTACACAAATTCTAAGCTGTCTGTGGCACCATTATCAGAACATTGGGCAATAAAGTACAAAAAGAGATTTTCCCGAAATTCTGTAAAGTGGTCGCAGTTCCTGTGTTATGCTATGAAAGCGAAAACATGGTTAAAACAAAACAATTCATACGGCAGAGATGAGGATCCTAAGAAATTCGAAGGGCTGCAGAACAAGAAATGATTAGGAATGAAGATACTAGAGAAAAATTAAGTATTTTTAACAGAAACTAAAAAATTCAAAAATATCGTGAAGACTGGTGAGAATGCAAAGTCCCAGACTTCCCCAAAATATTCTGAACTACAAGCGGAATGGGAGACGTGATATTGAAAGGCCTTGGACGTGGGAGTAATTTCGTTTGAGAGACTATCCCGCGCGGCGACTACTGAAGTACTTATACAATTCTTAAGTTATACACCAAAATAAGTAAGTTTTAATGTAGTTTACTTTCACTAATGTAAAAAAAAAGAAAAAAAACGTTTCTCGCTTTCTAAAGTGGGCTATGTTCTTTCTCAGGGTTCAAACTGTCTCCATGCCAAATTTGAACAGTTTCTGTTAAGCGGTTTCGTCTCGAAAACGAAACAGACTGTGTTACACAGAAGAAAAACAACTGAGAGAAAGAAGCGGCATCACTTTCTGCAGGACGCGCCCATCATTTTGCAGGACAATGTTCGGGCAGGCTTGGTTCAAGTCCTGACTAATTTGTTCGACGTGTGGGGCTGGAAAGCGCCGCACCACTCACCACACTCCCCGGACTTATGGCCTCGTGAGCTCAGCTTGATTCCTAACGTGAAGAACGAACTTTGGGGTATTCGTTTCGGAGCTGTTATGGAGATTCGTCGGACAATAGACCGCTCCATTCGAACTACCTATACAACTGGCGTAGATATGGGTATCTTGCTCTTTCGACATCACTGCCGACGGCCTATATACGAGAGCTGTTCAAAAAATATCCGAATTTTTTAATTGTTGAAATCAACAATGGTATCAGGGCGTGCGTGTGCTCATGTTTTCAGGCATACATAGCACACATACCTGATTTTCTCCACTACTTCGGAACACTTGTAAGTGGTACACGTTGGATTTAGTAATGTGAGCAAAATGACGTCGTTGCATCACATCAGGCTTCAAGCTTGGCGATTCTCAAGTTGAAACCATCGTGTGTTTGTGGACGAAGTAATGGGTACTACACGGCTAAAGGAGTGGTACAACCGTTTCAAAGGTAGCCGCTAATCAATGAAGACAGAAGTCAGTTAAGGTACGACCTCAATATCCGCAAATCGGGTCGTTACTGACCCCGCAAGATCCCTGGTGAAGCAGAATAGACGAATCACTATCAGAGAAGTTGCAGTCTAATGTAAAGGACGTAAATTCAACTAAATAACTGGGTATTACAATAACGAACAACTTAAATTGGAAGGAACACATTGAAAATGTTGTGGGGAAGGCTAACCAAAGACTGTATTTTATTGACAGGACACTTAGAAAACGTAACAGACCTACAAAGGAGACCGTCTACACTACGCTTGTCCGTCCTCTTTTGAGTACTGCTGGGAGATGTGGGATCCTTACCAGATAGGACTGACGGAGTACATCGAAAAAGTTCAAAGAAAGGCAACACGTTTTCTACTATCGCGAAGTATGGGAGAGAGTGTCACAGAAATGATACAGGATTTGGGCTGGACGTCATTAAAAGAAAAGCGTTTTTCGTTGCGACGGAATCTTCTCACGAAATTCCAATCACCAATTTTTTCCTCCGAATGCGAAAATATTTTGTTGACACCGACCTACGTTGGGAGGAACGATCACCAAGATAAAATAAGGGAAGTCAGAGCTCGTACGGAAAGATACAGGTGATCATTCTTTACGGGTGGTATACGAGATTGGAATAATAGAGACTTGTGGAGGTGGTTTCCATAACCATCTGCCAGGCATTTAAATGTGATTTGCAGAGTATCCATGCAGATGTAAGTATAGGTGTTCACATTATTTTTCCTATCCCTTGTATGTGCATATCACTTCCCACGAACTTTGTTACCTCGATGTCGTTATCTGCACCATTTTCTAAATATGGAGCTTACTTATATTATCTTTAATGTTAATATACAACATGAACAGTAAGACTCCCAACACATTTCCCTGTGGCCCAAGCGGTTATTTTTACACGTATAGATAAACTCTCCATTCAAGATGAGATGCTGTGTCCTCCCTACAAAAATATTTTACTGTGTCGTACTTTATACGATACAGGCAAACGGTCAACTACAATTGCTGTTAACTGTGCGGTAACCTCTAGCCTATCAGAATCGGTTTAGGAAAATTGTTTCAAATGAGTATACGCATTCGTATTTCAGCAGGTGCACAGTTTTGCCTTTCAATTTTTGCACGTTTCCCAGATACTTTTTCGAAAATATCGAGCAAAACAAGTCGAAATGTTTATTACATCAAGAAACAACGAAGAAGCAAATGCGGGTTTGTTCGCAAACCCGAAGCAACATCTGGTGCAAGAGTCATGGGTTTTAATAAAGTAGCTGTCGATAGGTTTATTTCGTTGCTAACAAATGTAACTGACAAACACAAAGTAATGACTTCTCAAATATCTAATTGTGATGAAACAGTCGTTTCGGTTAATCCTAAAAACCAATCGAAGATCACGACTTGCAAGGGGAAACGTCAAGTAGGAACGTTAACATCTGCAGAAAGGGGCGAAACTGCAACCTGCCTCATTAGTACGTCAGCAAGCGGAGCTTACATGCCTCCTAGCTTATTCTTCCACGAAAGAAGAAGCAGAAATAATTTGAGTTAGGACTGGCAGCAGGAGGTTGCGCTGAGGTCCACAGGACCGCATGGATGGCCAGAGTAATTCTTGTATGGTTTCGAAAATTTGTCGAATTTTCTAAGGCATCAAAGCACTTCCCAGTTCTCCTTATATCAGATGGCCATTCAGCACATACCACGAACATTGACGTTAAGGGCTACGCGAGGGAGAGTGGCGTTTCGTTGCTATCTTTACCACCACATTGCTCTCACAGACTTCAGCCGCTTGATGTTTGTTTTATAAAGCCTTTAAGTCCTCGTTATAGTGATCAGCTTCGAGAATGGCTACGAAGCCACGCAGGATAATTCGTAACTATCTTTCAAATTTCAACGCTTTTTGGTTCAGCTTTCGTCTAGAGTGCAACAATGAAAACCGCTATTAAAGGTTTCGAAGCTACTAGAATATGGCCCACGGACCCATCCATATTCACCGATCCAGATTTCCTCCCGGCAGACACAACTGACATCGGACGTGACAGGCCGTCAGATAAACAGGTTATTATATATGAACAATTGTAATTGCCTCCACCTAGCACACCAGCTAAAAAAGACGACGGCAATGGGCTCGATAATCAAGTGGGCGAGGTTTCAGCGAATTGTAACAATGAACTGCCGCCTAAGAATGACAAAGTTATTGAGGCTAATTGTTCTAATCTTGGGTGCTCTTGGATGACAACTGACAACACGACCTCCTCATTTCATATTTCACCTGAAATTCTGATGGCCTTGTTTTAACTGATTCGCCGTACAAAAAGAGTTAAAAGCCGTTATTAGGAAAAATAGAAAAAGAACTTTGCTAAAGAAGAAAGAGCAAAGAAAAACTATTTCCGAAAGAGAATAAAATTAAGAATTCAAAAAAGAAAGAAAGGGCCTGAAGACAAATGGAAAACAGGAGAGAGAATACAATGCTAACGAGAGTGATTATGAGGAAAGTTCTGACTGCGAATGTTTATATTGTGGTGGGTTATATTCAAAATCAGTTGAAGGTTGGGTCGCTTGTTCCACGTGCAAAAAACGGACACACGATTCTTGTGCAGGAATAGATAGCGACGATGATGAGTCTCTCCTCGTGTGTGAATTTTGTAAACAGCCTTAAGAAAAGGAGACAATACATGAAAACTGTAGTTTGACATTAATATTCACTTTAAACTAAATAAATACCGAGTAAGCCAATATTTTCTGCATTTCTGATAATTTTATACGGTTTTGTAATCACATTCTGCCGCGTGCACAGGGCAGAATGGGGCAAATGTCATCCATTTCTGTTTCTGAGTGAAAAATATTGTCTTATTTTATGGCAATGTTCTTGTATTTTTGTGATTAATACATTATAATGTGTTCATATAAGAATTGGTAATTCTCTTATTTATCAATTTTGTACATGTACTCCAAGATTTCAACTTTGTACCCCATTCTACCCTGGGTTCCCAATGTGTCGGATAAGAAAAACAAAAATACAATCGCTACTCGTTTCTTTAACGACAATTTAAGCTGTGCTCTCGGGTTCCTCCCATCGTTCATCACGATATATTCCGAAAAAAATCATAGTTAACGAACATTATAAATTGCTCTAGAAACGAAGTCAATCGCAGGTGACATTTAATAAGGCCACTGATATCCTTCTAAACCCAAACTAATGACCGTCATGCTGAACGTCATGGGTCAAAGCGGACGGGTGGAATCGAAATACGCCCTTTGCCCACGGTCGCTTCTTTCTGTCAAGTTGTGCCATTAATTTCTCTGCTCCCTAATCTGATTTCGTATCTCCCCATCAGCTATTCGATCTAAACTTTTTTAGCATTCTTCTACACCACCACATTTCGATAGTTTCTAGTCCTCTCCTGTTTGGGGAACCAGGCATATTAACTACTGATTCGCAATATATATATTCCGAAGGGCAGAAGGTACCTCAAAAACAATGAAAATAATTTTTATTGGTGATTATACCAGTTTGATTTACACTTAGTGCGAATATAAAAGCATTTTTGTTCAAATCCTTATTTGAAGGTCCTAAATGTCAGTTTAAATGGTAGCTTGCTATGTAAGGCATGCCCACTTGTTTCTCTGTGACAGCTCTTCTCTGAGATGATAAGCCTAGGGACATTTTTGCCCGTTGCTTTGAGCTTTCACCTATTGAATACATTTTTTCTTGTCTCGTAGTCAGTTGTTTGCTACAGTAATAACGTGTCAGGGGTGTTTTTCGTTTCTGAACAAAACAAATGCCAAGATCTACCCACAAAGTTTTCGAGAGAAGTTGTAGAAGACTTGAAAAAATAAAATAGTAAATATCACGAAACAAATGTTATGTTTTAGTACACCATTGGAAAGGAACGAAAAGCTTTACGAGCCATCTAAAAACTTAAAAAAAACTTTACTGTGCACTGCTTGCAAATAAACGGCAGAGAAATCTGTTACACATACAGTGAAAGAAACTATGAATTTAAATGGGTGCATGTATGTCGTTAAGTGCAATACAACTTTAAATTTTCCGTAACTTTTCTAACTAAATGTACCTTTCCTCTCAAACCATTTATCCCAGAACCATGGAATTCTAGCGGTCAGTTGTCTAACTCGAGGGCAAGAAGTAATATTTTTTAATGCTTCATAGCTGTATTATAAAGAACACTGTGGGCTTTTTATTTTTGAAATTTTCCCTCAAAACGTGTCTTTCTAAATTTTTCCAAAATTACACAATTAATATATTCATGAAAAATAGTCAGCTTGTTGGAAAATAGTGGAGATGCATATAAGAAATGTTCTGTGTTTTACCGTTAATATAACACAGCTTGAGATAAGGGACATGGAAATAGATCAATTTAACATGGTGAAGATAGAAGATACGTAATCCCCGCGAAATTTGTCTTTAAAAACAAATGAATATTTTCAAATCAACAGCTCATTTCATTTCATGAAGTCATTACTAGAAACGTGAATAATCTCCACAAAAATTTGGAAGTTAATTACTTTGGTGTAAGAAAGTCTCCATCATTCAGGAAAACGAATTTTTCAATAATTTGCCAGCAGCCATAAAAAGCTTTACTACTGATAAATTTCAGTTTATGAGGAGCCTAAAGGATTTATTGCTAACCATCTCCTCCGACCCCACTAATGAAGTGAATTTTTTAGAAGAAGTAGGGTGCGCGCGATTGAGAAAGAAAGAAAGAAAGAAAGAAAGAAAGAGAGAGAGAGAGAGAGAGAGAGAGAGAGAGAGAGGGGGGGGGGGCAAATAATGCAAGTACAATCAAAAGTATATCTAAATTTTCATTCCACATTCCATGTCCATGATCACTCCAGTTGCAATCAGTGGAAGATAAATTAGCATATTAGTTTCCCATTGAGTATCTCCTCATTATGGATCAATTATAACAGAAAGTACATATAATCCAACATAACCCTCTTCTCTGTCCCACTTCTGTTGAAGGTTACATATCAGACAAATACCTTCATATTGTTGTTTTTGTGGTCTTCGGTATAGAGACTGGTTTGATGCAGTTCTCCATGCTACTAAATCATGTGCATCTCCCAATACCCACTGCAACGTACATCCTTCTGAATCTACTTACCGTATTCATCTCTTGGTCTCCCTCTTCGATTTTTAACCTCCACGTTGCCCTCAAATACTACATTGGTCATCCCTTGATGCCTCAGAATATGTCCTACCAACCGATTCCTTCTTCTAGTCAAGTTGTGCCACAAATTTCTCTTCTCCCCAATTCTATTCAATACCTCGTCATTAGTTATATCATCTACCAATCAGATCTTCAGCATTCTTCTGTAGCACCACATTTCTAAAGCTTCTATTCCCTTCTTGTACAAACTCTTTATCGTCCTTGATTCACTTCCATACATGGCTACACTCAATGCAAATACTCTGAGAAAAGACTTCCTGATACCTAAAGCTATATTCGATGTTTACAAATTTTTCTTCTTCAGAAACACTTTCCTTGCCATTGCCAGTCTACATTTTATATCCTCTCTACTTCGACCGTCATCAGTTGTTTTGCTATCCAAATGGCAGAACTCCTTTACTACTTTAAGTGTCTCACTTCCTAATCTAATTCCCTCAGCATCACCGAACTTAATTCGACTACATTCCATTATATTCGTTTTGCTTTTATTGATGCTCATCTTATATCATCCTTTTAGGACACTTCATTCCGTTCAGCTGCTCTTCCAGGTCCTTCGATGTCTCTGACAGAATTACGTCATCAGTGAACCTCGAGGTTTTAATTTCTTCTCCATGGATTTTAATTCCTACTCCGAATTTTTCATTTGTTTCCTTTACTGCTTGCTGAAAAACAGATTGAATAACAACAAGGATAGACTACAACCCTGTCTCACTCCCTTCCCAACCACTGCTTCCCTTTCATGTCCCTCGACTCTTATAACTGCCATATGGTTTCTGTACAAATTGTAAATAGCCTTTCGCTCCCTGTATTTTATCCCTGCCACCTTCAGGATTTGAAAGAGTATTCCACTCAACATTGTCAAAAGCTTTCTCTAAGTTTACAAATGCTCGAAATGTAGGTTTGAACTTCCTTAATCTATCTTCTAAGATAAGTCGTAGGGTCACCATTGCCCCACGCATTCCAGTATTTCTATGGAATCCAAACTGGTCTTCCCCGAAGTCGGCTTCTACCAGTCTTTCCATTCGTCGGTACAAAATTCGTGTTAGTATTCTGCAGCCATGGCTTATTAAACTGGAAATTTTAACATCTGTCAACACCTGCTTTCTTTGGGATTGGAATTATTATATTCTTCTTGAAATCTGAGGGTATTTCATCTGTCTCATACATCTTGCTCACCAGATGGTAGAGTTTTGTCAGGACCAGCTCTCCCAAGGCCGTCAGTAGTTCTAAGGGAATGTTGTCTACTCCCGGGGCCTTGTTTCTACTAAGGTCTTTCAGTGCTCTGTCAAACTCTTCACGCAGTATCACATTTCCCATTTCATGTTCATCTACATTCTCTTCCATTTCCATAATATTGTCCTCAATTACATCGCCCTTGTATAGACCCTCTATATACTCCTTCCACATTTCTGCTCTCCCTTCTTTGCTTAGAACTGACTTTCCATCTGAGCTCTTGATATGCATACAAGTGGATCTCGTTTCTCCAAAGGTCTCTTTAATTTTCCTATGGGCAGTATCTATCTTACCCCTAGTGATATGCGCCTCTACATCCTTATATTTGTCCTCTTAGCCATCCCTGCTTAGCCATTTTGCACTTCCTGTCGATCTCATTTTTGAGACGTTTGTATTTCTTTTTGCTTGCTTCATTTAATGCATTTTTGTATTTTCTCCTTTCATCAATTAAATTCAGTATCTCTTCTGTTACCCAAGGATTTCTACTAGCCCACGTCTTTTTACCTACTTGATGTTCTGCTAGTTCTTCCTTCAAAGCTACCCATTCTTCTACTACTGTACTTCTTTCCCCCATTCCTGTCAATCGTTTCCTAATGCTCTCCCTGAAACTCTCTAAAACCTCTAGTTCTGTCAGTTTATCCATGTCCCATCTCCTTAAATTCCCACTTTTCTGCATTTCTTCAGTTTTAATCTACAATTCATAACCAATAGGTTGTGCTCAGAGTCCACCTCTGCCCCTGGAAATGTCTTACAATTTAAAACCTGGTTCCTAAATGTCTGTCCTACCATTATATAATCTATCTGAAATATTGCAGTATCTCCAGGTCTCTTCCACGTATACAACATTCTTTCGTGACTCTTGAACCAAGTGTTAGCTATGATGAAGTTATGCTCTGTACAAAATTCTACCAGGCGGCTTCCTCTTTCATTTCTTAACCCCATTCCATATTCACCTACTACATTTCCTTCTCTTCCTTTTCCTACTATCGAATTCCAGTCACCCATGACTATTAAATTGTCTCCCTTCACTACCTGAATAATTTCTTTTATCTCATCACACATTTCATCAATATCTTTGTCTTCTGCGGAGCTAGTTGGCATATAAACTTGCGCTACTGTGGTAGGCGTGGGCTTCGTGTCTTTCTTGGCCACAATAATGCGTTTACTATGCTGTTTGTAGTAGCTTACCCGCATCCCTATCTTTTTATCCATTATTAGATCCACTCGTGAATTACCTTAATATTAGCCTTCCTAATGCTTAAAACTATATTCGATGTCAGCAATGACGCCGGTGGGCAGACTAACATGAAATTACTGACAGTCGAGCAAGTCACGAATACATCCGACAAGCTGATGGGCCCTTCACAGGAAGAGGTTTTTCGCCGCAAACGCGGAAAACTGAAATCCGGCAAATGAGTAAAAATATATATATTCACTGACAATAAATTAGTATACGTACACAACATACACCACAAGTCTGGGATTTCTCTATTACGTAATAGTTTTTGTGATAGTATCTTGCAGCTTTCACTTTTTTTAATTAAAGAGATTTTAAAAGGACCCAAAGAACGTTTTGGACTACGCTACAAATCGTTCTGTTAGCACAGTCTTTACTTCGTAATCACTTTCGTTGAGTTCAGCGACACTCAACCAAAATCTCCAACCTAACCGAGACAATGCGTTACACCACACTCGAACGAAGTAATTTTATATGGATAAGGATCTCCATGACCTGTCTACGTCTAATATAAAAAATCTCCGAACCATTCTCCTCAAATAGATCGCAATCTTCACTTCACCTTTTAACTGTTACCATTTCAGAATTAAAAACCAAATTCATAGAAAATTTGGCTACCAATCACAAAACTAGAAAAACAAAAATAATAATAGTGAGAACGTGATACAGGTTAGCAAAAACCATAAACAGGAGATTCTACAGAAATGAAAAGTGAGAAAGGGAATTATTAATATTATCGACCGTTTACGAAGTCTAGGCTACGAAAGGGATGAAACCACAAATCGATTAATTGGTGGAAGAGTTGTGTTTTAAGATTAAATATAAACAAGAATTACAGAAAAATATATCGAAGCTATATTATGAAAAATTGCTAAATGTGGAGACAATTGTGTCCTTCAGTATTAAATGAGTTTGTGCCCCTAGTACGGATAAAACAGTAGGGCTATCTGCAGCATCAGAAGAAACTTCGGATATGTGTTTCATATTTCATCGAAGCCTGCAGTCTATAAATAAACAAAAAATCACTAAAGGGAAATTACCTACGAATAAGTTTTTGGTAAAGAAACACAGGGCACAAATACGTATGTAGCCTTAATACGCACTACAACTTGGACTAACGACGAGCAAATATCAATATAACCTGTACAGCCTGTACGCTTTCCAAAGCTGTTATCCATGAAAAAGCGAAACGGCGTATCGTCAACAAAATACAATTTGACTCCGAAACAATTACATTAGCTGACAATCGGCACTGACTTTAGTCAATGGGCACTGTTAAAAATTTGTGCCAGACCAGGATTAGCGCCCGAGTCCCCTGGTTACTAGGGAGAGGCAATGATCACTGTGTCCTAATTACGCAGTGGTCAACATAATTGCACGAAATGTCCAAGCATGCCGTCCGCAGAACCAAATTCCCAATTCCTCCACAGACCGCTAATGTAGTGCTCCTTGTACATTATCATCCTCGCCTTAATTATACAGTATATGCCGAAAAGAACAGACACCGAATATATACAAACTTAGCCTTACGAACATTGCAGACGCCGTCTATGTAACACACGTCACACTTCAAAGAATTTACAAATTCTTTGCATTGTTTACTATAGAACACGAATCAAGTAACGTAAAAAAAAAAGCACTGCGTCTATTGCGATCATGATTCAGAGTTAAAAAAAAAAAAAGGACTAAGAAGTCGCCTACATATTACAGTTGCTGACGAAAGAGGAGAACCATTATTTTTCCACAAACGGAAATATAGTTAAAATTACGCTTCTATTTCGGCTAGTTTCGGCGGTACTAAAATTTGTAGTGAAAGTTACACAGCGGACTCTCTCCCCCCACCCTCCAGAAACGTAGTTTTCGTGGCTGTTGTGCAACTTTTGTACACAGCTAGAGAAACTGTGTTAAATATGGCGCGGACGGAAACACTAGGCTACGCTACAGGGCAATCTGCAAGCACAACGTTTACTTGGCATTCATAATCGTTGGCATAAAAAACTCTCAATCAAATTACCCGCTTACAACCTAAGTTAGATCTAGGGCTACACTACCCATCGGACTGTCATCACAACCAAAATTTCATTGAGGGGATGTTGGGGGGGGGGGGGTGGAGTTCCTGTATCTCTCTCTAGGCAAAACTGTCAGTTATTGTAGATTGATTGTCAGTCTCAACTACAAGATTTACTAATGATAAACACTTTTGAGGCGGCTCCTAATTGTAGAATAGTTCTCTTCGTCTTACTTGGCATAAATTGTTCGCTGGCGTCCCTTGTTGTTGTCCTAGCAGACCGAACGCACCGCACATCCGACACCTTCGGAACGACTCACTGGTCAGTTAGCAACTGAGCCGGGCACTGTTTACATCGTGAAAGGAAACCTATGCAAAGATGTACACTCAAATGGCACGACTGAGTAGTGCACACACACACACACACACACACACACACACACACACACACACACACACAGTAATATCTGTGGAATGTCCATCGACACGCGCAGAACAAAATTCTTCTCGCGAACGTACAGCGTCTCCGAAAAAAAATCTCGTGACTATATTCCGGCGTTACGGTCAGGTTCTCATTCAATTGAGCAAAAAATGGTACATTAGGAAATTTTTTTTGAGACAGTGAAAATACATTCGAAGGATCTGTTTGGGAATTACGAGTGATCATACTATGAGCCTTATCTTAGATTTTCAGTAAAAAAAAAAAAAGAACAAAATGGCGCCCGTAATTGATCAAGGGCCTGCGAGTCTGAAGTACGCAGACTGCGTGCAGTGTTGTCGCTCAGATGTTACCTGAAATCAAAAATGGATAACATCAGTCGAAATTACATAAAATTTATGGGAGCTCATACCTAACCGCAACGAAACAACCTTAAATTTAACGATACGGTGCAAATTCGAACTTTGAGTTCGATTTTTTGGGGGTATGTTTCACTCCTTATGCCTTCACAAAAATTGGTTAATATTAATCAATGTCATATATTATAGGTATAAGCTCCTGAGAAAAATGTTTACTGTTCTGGGTCAGAGGTAGAAGTTAAGAGATTGAACCATTTCTAGATAATGCTGCATGCCGTTCTGAGAAAATCGTTTCTCGAAAACAAAAAAAAAAGTTCAAAGTTTAGGGAAAACTTTCAGTTATATTATTACTTCGATATGCATGAACTAAGTGTTACACATATTTTTTTAATGTCGCTGAACACGAATCTGATCTCCGTATTGGATTAGCCGTTTTGAATATTGAAAATCTAACTCCAAAGGATTATGTTTTGACCAATTTTTACCAAATATGTATTTTCGTTATTTACGTTTAGTGTGCAATTCAAGGAGTACTTATCAACCCTGCCTCTAGCTCGAATTGTTCCTAAATAGCAATTCCCTGTTCTTCTTGGCAGGAAAAGCCGATCTGTCTAAGCTGGGTATGCAGCACTCGGCAGCCTGCACTCGATATTCGTCCGTATTGTCGGCGAGTATGTTTGCATGCATTCTACGGTATGAATCATTTTGTGCACGTGCGTCACCGGACGAGCTTTCATCTTTCATCTACATCTATATGGATACCCTGCAAATCACATTTAAGTGCCTGGCAAAGGGATCATCGAATTACCTTCACAATTGAAAATTAATTGAAACCCTCAGCTGTCGACAGGTGTTGTTGATACACTTCGATGGGGACAGCTGAAAATGTGTGCCCCGACCGGGACTCGAACCCGGGATCTCCTGCTTACATGGCAGACACTCAATCCATCTGAGCCACCGAGGGCACAAATGAATAGCATAGCACGACTGCAGGGATTTATCCCTTGCATGCTTCCCGTGAGACTCACATTCCCAACTGTCCACAATCCACGTACGTAATGTACGTAATAGGTATTTGCCCATCCACTCATTACTGGCGCACACTAAGGTGACGATTCCCGTAAGAATTCGGGCAACCTGTGCGCATTCGAACAGACGAAGGTCAATGGCTGGGTAGCGTTTAACCATATATATGAAGATAGTAACTGTTCTCGAAAGAACAGGCGCCACTCATGACCGAGCAGCTTCTCTAGAATACATGATAGACCGGCCGATGTGGCCGAGCGGTTCTAGGCGCTTCAGTCGGGAACCGCGGGACCGGTACGGTCGCAGGTTCAAACCCTACCTCGGGCATGGATGTGTGTGATGTCCTTAGGTTTAAGTCGTTCTAAGTTCTATGGGACTAATGACCTCAGATGTTAAGTCCCATAGTGCAAAGAGCCATTTGAACCAATAAATGATTAATTAATTGAAACCCTCGGCTGCCGACAGGTGTTGTTGATATACCTTGATGGGGACAGCTGAAAATGTGTGCCACGAGGTATATCAACAACAACAGTCAGCAGCTGAGGATTTCAATTCGATATATCGAAATAAATTGATATCTCGAAAGTAATCGAAATCACGAAACATGTCGGGACGTCGATATATATCGAAACATCTGTATATATCGAAAAATCGATATATATATATATATATATATATCTAAATAAGGGGTATCGCAAAATATATCGAATTATGGAAATACGTCGATATATCGAAGTATATCGATTAAACGATATAATCGATACGTCGATATATATAGAATCGCGAAATACATCGATACATCGAAATGTATCGACATATCATAATATGTCGACATATAGTGATATGTCGATACCGCGAAACGTATCGATACACCGAAACATATCGCTACTTCGAAATAAATCGATACCTCGAAATAAACCGATGTCTCGAGATAAATCGATATATCGAAATACATCGATATCTCCAAATAAATAGAAATATCGAAATATATCGATATCGCGAAACAAACCGATGAATCGGAATAAGTCGATATCTCGAGATATATCGATATATCGAAATAAATCGATGTCCCGAAATCAATCGAAACCTCGCAATGTATCGGTATCTCGAAATAAATCGATTCCTGAAATAAATATGTACCACGAAATAAATCGATATCTCGAGATAATTCGATGTATCGAAATAAGTAGGTACATCGATATAAATCGACTTATAACAATAAATCGATGTATCGATATGCATGGGAAATTTTCTTTCAATAAAATGTTTGTTTTGTTAAAATGCTTGGTTTGAAAACAAAATTATTATTGGGGCGATTCTTCAACAAATTAATTACAGTTAATATGAATTACATTATCACATGTGCGCAATGCTGCTTCATTACCGTATTTAAAAATATACCTCATGCCGAATCTTGACCAGAGACCCATGTCGACGGCCGCTGACTCCTCACACACAACAACGACCGACTACAACTCGCAACTGAACTGAAATCTAGCAACGATAAACAACTCTCTGGTCAGAGATTCTGTCATGCCTCGCCATCGCTGTACGCGTTTCAAGCTATCCGGAGAAAGTCTACTTGCTAAAAATTTCTAGTACATACCCTAAATTTTGAATACGCGAGGTGTGTTCAAAAAAATTTCTGAACATTCGTAATTTCGCGCCAATGGCGTGTTGGATCGCACAGTTGGCGTACTTCGAGAGGGGATAGTTAGAGGAGCAATGCGCCTGAAATAAATTTTGCGTGAAACTCAAGAAAACCGCCGCTCGGGGTAGCCGCGCAGTCTAGGGGCCTTGCCACGGTTCGTGCGGGTGCCTCCCGTCCGAGGCTAGAGTCCTCCCTCGGGCATGGGTGTGTGTAAGTGGTGCAAGCCTAGGGACTGATGACCTCAGCAGCTTGGTCCCATAGGAACTTAAAAGTTAAACTCACGAACACCTTTACGGAGACACACCAAACGATGCAGGAAGCCTATGGTGATGACTGCTTAAGCCGTACTCGGTGCTACGGATGGTTCACAGGGTTTAAAAAATGGCGGACGGAAGTTAAAGATGACCCTCGTCCAGGACGTCCTTCGACTTCTGCCAACAACGCTTGTGTCAGGAACGTCCACGAAACTGTGCGTGCTGAACGAAGACTGACTGTCCGAGAGATTGCACAAGAATGTAACATTGCAGTTGGATCGTGAAATCCTAATACAGCATCTTGGAATGTATCGTGTTGCCGCCAAGTTCGTGTCACGGCTCATGAGTCAAGAGCAGATAGACCTCCGCCTCGCAATCTGAGAAGAGCTTTAGGATCACCCAAATGAGAACGAGATGTTCCTTAAGAAAATTACAACTGGTGATGAGACGTGGGTCTGCCGTTATGACGTTGAGAACAGGGTTCAGTCTTCACAATGGGTAGGGAAATGTTCTCAATGATCAAAAAATAAAAACCTTGTCAGGTCAGCTTGGCCCTTGCAGACATTTTTTTATTTCCAAAGTTGAAAACCAAGTTGAGAGGACGAATATTTGTTAACGATAGACGCGCAGTCCGGCGAAAGGCGAACACAGTCTGCTCCCGGAAGTGGAAACGGTGTTGGGAGCCGTGTATCAGTCGTGGGGGAGATCATATACAAATAAGTGAAGGTAAGCGTAGACAAATTTTGTGGACAAAGTTCCGGAATTTTTTGAACAGACCTCGTAGACGAAAGGTAGTGAATACTGGCAAGTGGTCTGCAAATGTTCGTACGGTTGCGTTCGTTTCCATTCGCTGCTGTGGAAACTGGACTTAATAATAGTAGTCCCGGAGTGAGATGTAATTGGCAACTTTGTAAACGCTGAGCTGTGCGCCGCTTACAGCCCAGGCAAAATTATTCTCGGAGGGAAACATCATTATCTCCTTCGTGCCTAAAGTTGCTTCGGCCAAACTCCAACTCAATTGCCAGGCCGATAGCTTGTTATCCTACTCCTCTGCAAGTAACACTTTGTCTGAAACCATATGTACGGTTATGTAGGTTAAGACACTGCAGCCACTCATAATGGTGGGTCAACGTTTGCGAGTAACTGACGAGAAAAGAAATTCTGTACTTTGTGTGACACTCGGTAGCATTAAGAAAGCTGAGTGACATTAGTTGCTTGTGAGGTGTGATGGAAAGGATAGTAGCTTCACATGTTGTGTTCAGACACCAAGATTTAAAATCCTGAAGTCTTCTATTTCAGAAGTAAGGACCGCAACAATCAAGTGATTTATAACCAGTAAGTGCACACATTTTTGCTCGGTTGATTTTAATTGAGGTTGCAATGTGCAGGTCAAGCAAGTGCCGTACTGTAGAGAGGTTGGGCAAGAGGAGCGTTTTGTAACAAGTGTTTATCCTTATTTTGGATAGTTAGCTTTCTTATCTGAGAAGTAGTTGTGGGTAGTACTTGAAATGCATCACGACTAACTAAATACCCTCCACCTCTCATTATTTTAAAAATAAATGTGTTCCCAGAAAAGTTGTTCACTTTACAGTTTATTTATGTGCCAAAGTTAGTTGCTACGATTGGCTAAAGGAAAAGTTTTGCAGAATCACGGGAAATCACTTCTACAAGTGGCTGAGAATCTCGTAATGAATAAAAATTCTGTACTGAAGATTCCAAGGTGGGAGACGCAAGATTCCTCCCCCCCCGTCTCCCCTCCCCCCTTCACCCATTGCTATCCTCCTTTTCCTATAGCCCCCCCTGTGGATCCGGGGGCTTGAATAGGCCCGAGGTATTCCTGCCTGTCGTAAGAGGCGACTAAAAGGAGTCCATCCCCCTCAAGGGGGTAGTTAGCGCCTGCGTCCAGAGACGGACGGTTCCACAACCTATATTTGTGGTCTTTTTGGTTTTTCACTTCTCGTTTCTTCCTTCCTTTGGTTGGTTCCTTTCTTTGTTCTTCTCCATCTCACTGTCTTCCTTACTCTTTCCCTTGCCTTCTTCTCCTTGCCTTCTTCTCCTTCTTCTCCTTGCCTTCTTCTCCTTGCCTTCTCTGGTCTCCGCCTCGGCGTTTGAGACAGTCTGTCCTCTCTCTCTTCCTTTTCCTCTTCTTCCTTCTTCCCTGTGCGCACCTGAAGGCCGAACCACGCGTTCGCACGCATAGCCGGTGACGGGGTAACGCGTAATTCCCTGCCCTGGGTAGAAAAGTAAGGCCCGCACGTACCCCCTGGTAAAGGCCAGGCCCAGGGAGGGGTGATTGCCTGAGCTGATACCTTCTGACCATGCCGATTGGTCCGTCCGTCTGTTTCTCGGGAGGTGTGACCTGAGGTGTAAACATTCACCTAAGGCGGGAGTGCCCTCTGAGACGGTCCCCATAAGGAAGGAGCGCGCCATCGGAGACGCTGGCAATCATGGGGGATTCCTCCGCAATGGATTTCTCTTCTTCTCTCTCGACTTCTGCCCACAAACGGAAACATGACCAGCCACCAGTGACAAAAGTACTACCGCCTGCCCCACAGTTCCTCGTCGTTTCTCGATCTGAGGACGGAAAGGATTTTTCCTCTGTCAACCCTTTCGTTATCCAGAAGGGCGTAGATGCCATAGCCGGTACTGTTAAATCTTGTACAAGGTTGCGCAATGGTTACTAGAAACTGAGAGCGCCTTTCAGGCACAGAAACTGCTTCGAACCACACTCCTGTACACGTTCCCTGTCTGGGTGGAGGCTCACCGAACTTTGAATTCGTCTCGTGGTGTGGTCTATACTAGATCACTCGACGGATTGACTGACGAGGAGATTCAGTCTTTCCTCGCTGAGCAGGGCGTGACGGCTGTCGATAGGGTCATGAAAAAGGTCAACAATGACCTTGTACCGACCCGGACACTTTTCTTGACCTTTGATAGTGTTAAGCTGCCATCGCGCATCAAAGCGGGATACGAGGTTATTTCTGTTCGTCCCTATGTCCCGACACCTACGCGCTGCTACCAGTGTCAGCGTTTCAATCACACTCGCCAGTCTTGTTCCAATGCGGCTAAATGTGTCACTTGTGGCGGGGATGCCCATGAGGGTGACTGTCCACCTCCGTCTCCTCGTTGTGTGAACTGTCAGGGTGACCATGCAGCGTCCTCCCGCGACTGTCCCGTCTATGAGGAAGAACGCTGTATCCAAGAAATTCGGGTCAAAGAGAAAGTGTCCACCTCGGCTGCTCGCAAGCTATTAGCTAGTAGGAAGCCCACGCTGCTCCCAGCGGGGAAATACAGTACTGTCCTCGCCTCTCCTCGGCCTACCAGGGAGGTGACGATGCAGACATGCGATCTGACCTTCAGCACCACGGTCGTCCGTTCGGCCAGTGCTAAGATCGCGCGGTCGACGTCTCCTCTTCCTCCCATCACCCCACAGACACAAGCCCCTTCATCAGCTTCTGCTAAGACGAAGACCCAGAAGTCAGATGCACGGGCCTTCAAGAAGGAACCGTCCCGTGCAGACTTCCTACGTACCTCGACCTCCCAGCCATTGACCAGTACTTCCACCAAACGACCTTCCAAGAAGGCTCATAGGAAGCACAGTTCTCCTTCTCCGCCACGGCGCATTTCTTCTCCTGCGCCACCCAGCGGTTGCCGCCCCAGGCCGTAACCCGTTTCGCCTGGCCGCACCGCTGGTAGCCGAACATATGGCCGTTCACCGGCGGAGGAAGCTCCCCCTCCCGGCCATCTTACCAAGATGGCCGCTGAACCTATAGAACCAATGGACGATGACTGTCCGCCTACTGATAGCGGCGGCAGTGCTCGCTCGAAGCCAGGCCCTCAGCGGCCTTCTAGGTGACCCCTTCTTTCATCTTCCTTTTCTTCTTACGATGGCACTTATTCACTGGAATATTCGCAGCATTCGCTCCAACCGAGAGGACTTGAAGTTGCTGCTCCGCTTGCACCATCCACTCGTCGTAGCCCTCCAGGAAACGAAGCTACGCCCATGCGATCAAATTGCCTTGGCACACTACACCTCTGTGCGTTTTGACCTACCCCCTGTGGTAGGTATTCCGGCTCATGGAGGGGTTATGTTGCTGGTCCGGGATGATATTTACTACGATCCCATCACGTTGCACACCGGCCTGCAGGCAGTTGCCATCCGAATTACTCTCCCCACTTTTACATTTTCCATTTGTACCGTTTACACTCCATCGTCGTCTGCCGTTACCAAGGCAGACATGATGCAAATTATTGCTCAGCTACCTGCACCATTTTTGTTAACTGGAGACTTCAATGCCCACCATCCCCTTTGGGGCTCTCCAGCATCCTGCCTGAGGGGCTCCCTGTTAGCAGACCTTTTCAACCAGCTCAATCTTGTCTGCCTCAATACTGGCGCCCCTACTTTTCTTTCGGACTCATCTCACACCTATTCCCATTTAGACCTCTCTATATGTGCTACCCAACTTGCACGTTGGTTTGAGTGGTATGCACTTTCTGATACATATTCGAGCTACCACTTCCCGTGTGTTATCCATCTCCTGCAGCATACCCCTTCTCCGTGCTCATCTAGTTGGACCATCTCCAAGGCAGACTGGGGGCTCTTCTCTTCCAGGGCGACATTTCAGGATCAAACCTTCACAAGCTGCGATCGTCAGGTCGCACACCTCACGGAAGTCATTCTCACTGCTGCTGAATATTCCATCCCTCACCCTACTTCTTCTCCACGTCGCGTACCGGTCCCCTGGTGGACCGCAGCAAGTAGAGGCGCTTTACGTGCTCGTCGACGTGCTTTACGCACCTTTAAACGCCACCCTACAGTGGCGAATTGTATCAATTATAAACGATTACGTGCACAGTATCGTCGTATTCTTAAAGAAAGCAAGAAAGCCAGCTGGGCTGCTTTCACAAGCACCTTCAACAGTTTTACTTCTTCTTTTGTTGTCAGGGGTAGCCTGCGCCGTCTTTCTGGCAATAAGGTCCACTCACCAGTTTCTGGCTTGACGGTCGCGAATGACGTCCTTGTGGCCCCTGAGGATGTCTCCAATGCCTTCGGCCGCTTTTTCGCAAAGGTTTCGAGCTCTGCTCTTTACCACCCTGTCTTCCTCCCCCGCAAACAGGCAGAGGAGGCTAGGCCACCTAACTTCCGCTCCTCGAATCGTGAAAGTTATTATGCCCCATTCACCATGCGGGAACTCGAAAACGCACTTGCCCGGTAACGGTCCTCCACTCCAGGGCCTGATTCTATTCATATTCAGATGCTGAAGAACCTTTCTCCTGCGGGTAAAGGTTTTCTTCTTCGTACTTACAATCGCATCTGGATTGAGAGACATGTTCCCGCATGCTGGCGCGAGTCTATTGTTGTCCCGATTCCTAAGCTGGGGAAGGACAAGCACTTGACTTCCAGTTATCGACCCATCTCGCTTACCAGCTGTGTCTGTAAAGTGATGGAGCGAATGGTTAACTCTCGTTTGGTTTGGCTGCTCGAGTCTCGACGCCTACTTACCAATGTACAATGTGGATTTCGTAGGCGCCGCTCTGCTGTTGACCATCTGGTTACCTTGTCGACCTTCATTATGAATATCTTCTTGCGGAAGCGCCCGACCGCGGCTGTGTTCTTTGATTTGGAGAAGGCTTACGACACCTGTGGGAGGGCGGGCATTCTCCGCACCATGCATACATGGGGCCTTCGCGGTCGCCTCCCTCTTTTTATTCGTTCCTTTTTAATGGATAGACAGTTCAGGGTACGTGTGGGTTCTGTCCTGTCAGACACCTTTCACCAGGAGAATGGGGTGCCACAGGGCTCAGTTTTGTGCGTCGCTCTCTTCGCCATAGCGATCAATCCAATAATGGATTGCCTCCCAGCTGATGTATCAGGCTCCCTTTTCGTGGACGATTTTTCCATCTACTGCAGCGCGCAGCGTACATGTTTCCTGGAGCGCTGTCTTCAGCGTTCTCTTGACCAACTTTACTCCTGGAGTGTCGTCAATGGCTTCCGTTTTTCTGCCGAGAAGACGGTCTGTATTAACTCCTGGCGCTACAAAGAGTTTCTCCCACCGTCCTTAACGACTCGGTCCCGTTGCTCTCCCATTCGTGGAGACAACAAAATTTTTAGGTCTTACATTTGACAGGAAATTTAGCTGGTCTCCACATGTGTCATATTTGGCTGCCCATTGTACCCGTTCTCTAAATGTCCTCCGTGTTCTCAGTGGTATGTCGTGGGGAGCGGATCGAACCGTCCTACTTCGTCTCTATCGGTCGATCGTCCGCTCCAAGCTGGATTATGGGAGCTTCGTGTACTCCTCTGCACGGCCATACATCTTACGCCGCCTCAACTCCATACAACATCGGGGTTTACGACTTGCGATCGGAGCGTTTTACACTAGTCCCGTCGAGAGTCTTCATGCTGACGCTGGTGAATTGCCACTCACCTACCGGCGCGATATACTGTTTTGTCGGTATGCCTGTCGGCTGCTGTCAATGCCCGACCACCCGTCTTATCGTTCCTTTTTTGACGACTCTCTCGACCGTCAATACGGGTTGTATGTCTCTGCCCTGCTACCCCCTGGAGTTCGCTTTCGTCGCCTCCTTCAACACCTTAATTTTTCACTCCCTGCAACCTTTCGAGTGGGTGAGAGCCACACGCCACCTTGGCTCCAGGCTCAGGTTCGCGTTCACCTTGACCTCAGCTCGCTCCCAAAGGAGGTTACCTCCGGTTCGGTCTACCACTCCCGTTTTGTCGAACTTCGTTCGAAGTTCATTAATATGACCTTCATTTATACAGATGGCTCTAAGACCAATGACGGGGTCGGGTGTTCTTTTATTGTCAGGGCACAAAGTTTCAAATACCGGCTCCATGGCCATTGTTCGGTCTTAACAGCTGAGCTCTTTGCCCTCTACCAGGCTGTTCTTTACATCTGTCGCCACCGACATTCTGCTTATGTCATATGCTCCGATTCCCTGAGCGCCATCCAGAGCCTCAGTGATCCGTATCCGGTTCACCCTTTCGTGCACCGGATCCAACGCTCTCTTCAGCAGCTGGTGGACGTCGGTTCTCCGGTTAGCTTTATGTGGGTTCCTGGCCATGTCGGTATCCCTGGGAACGAAGCTGCAGATGCCGCGGCCAAGGCTGCGGTCCTCCAGCCTCGGACAGCTTCTTGTTGTGTCCCTTCGTCAGATTGTAGCAGGGTCATTTGTCGGCGCATTTTATCGCTGTGGCATGCCGATTGGACTGCACT
Organism: Schistocerca serialis cubense; assembly: GCF_023864345.2. Taxonomy (NCBI): domain Eukaryota; kingdom Metazoa; phylum Arthropoda; class Insecta; order Orthoptera; family Acrididae; genus Schistocerca; species Schistocerca serialis. Next base: position 820,056,305 of record NC_064640.1, read on the forward strand.
TACGGACAACAAGCTTCGGGCCTTGAAACCTCTTCCCGCGGCTTGGACGTCCACCTCCCGCCCTTCTCGACGGGAGGAGGTCGTTTTGGCCCGGTTACGAATTGGACACTGCCGGTTCAGCCATCGCCATCTGCTGACTGCTGCGCCGGCGCCGTTCTGCCCATGTGGGCAATCGCTGACGGTCCGCCACATTTTAACGTCCTGTCCGGATTTTAACACACTGCGTCTTGATCTTGGCCTGCCATGTACTCTAGATGCCATTTTAGCGGATGACCCACGAGCAGCTTCTCGCGTTCTTCGTTTTATCAACTTGACAAACCTCTCTAAGGACATTTGATTATGCGGTTTTTTTTTCATCCTATGCCTGTCAGTCTGTCTTTTATCGTGTTTTCCCTTTTAGTTGCTGTTTTAAACTTGTGCCTCGCGGTGCCTTCCTAACGTAGTCTCGGCGCTAATGACCATTGAAGTTGTGCGCCCTAAAACCACAAAAAAAAATTCCTATAGCAAAAAAACTAGAGAAATTTCCGCTGTGAAACTATTTGAAAACAAGAGAACGGCCCTTGAAATTTAACGCTTCAAAGTTTTAAGCCCTGCTTATTGCGGATATTGATTAGAAACTGTTAACCCACATGTGAAACCTGGGTACATAATGCCTGCGACATTTGATCAACGGTGTTCCTTAAGGTCAGGTTCTCATTCAAAACGTTCGTAAATTCAATTTCTTTGTAGTTGCATTTTTTTAAAGGTGCACTTGTCTAGACTCTTGGAACGGAAAGGTTTTTTGTAATACGTGCTTTACAAAAGTTTCTACAGCCGATTGTTTGAAGCAGTGTCACGGTTGCCATGATCCGCGCGGTGCGGCTGTGCTGTCTCAAACGCCTTACACCGGTTCGCGCGGCTCCCCCCGTCGCTACGATTGGCTACGAGGTTCGAGTGCTCTCTCGGGCGTGTGTGTGTGTGTGTGTGTGTGTGTGTGTGTGTGTGTGTGTGTGTGTGTTGTCCTTAACATAAGTTACTGTAAGTAGTGTGTAAGCATAGGGACTGATGACCTCAGCAGTTTGCTTCCATAGGAGCTTCCCATAGACAGACGGTTGCCATGGGACACACTTGAGTCGGAAACGCTCTACTCAGGTACGTTTGTCCGTCCGCTTTTAGAATACTGCTGCGCGGTGTTGGATCCTTACCAGATAGGATTGTCGGAGTACATCGATAAAGTTCAAAGAAGGGCAGCAGGTTATATCGCGAAATATGGGAGAGTGTCACTGAAATGATACAGGATTTGGGATGGACATCATTAGAACAATGGCGTTTTTCGTTGCGACGAAATTCCAATCGCCAACTTTCTCCTCCGAATGCGAAAATATTTTGTTGAACCGACCTACATAGGGAGAAACGATCATCTCGATAAAATAAGGGAAATCAGAGCTCGCACGGAAAGATGTAGATATTCGTTCTTTCCGATCGCTATACGAGATTGGAATAATAGAGAATTGTGAAGGTATATGAAGATAGTAACAGCCCTCGAAAGAACAGATACCATTGATGATGATTTTGCCGTGTGGTTCTAGGCGCTACAGTCTGGAACCGAGCGACCGCTACGGTCGCAGGTTCGAATCCTGCCTCGGGCATGGATGTGTGTGATGTCCTTAGGTTAGTTATGTTTAATTACACTCCTGGAAATTGAAATAAGAACACCGTGAATTCATTGTCCCAGGAAGGGGACACTTTATTGACACATTCCTGGGGTCAGATACATCACATGATCATACTGACAGAACCACAGGCACATAGACACAGGCAACAGAGCATGCACAATGTCGGCACTAGTACAGTGTATATCCACCTTTCGCAGCAATGCAGGCTGCTATTCTCCCATGGAGACGATCATAGAGATGCTGGATGTAGTCCTGTGGAACGGCTTGCCATGCCATTTCCACCTGACGCCTCAGTTGGACCAGCGTTCGTGCTGGACGTGCAGACCGCGTGAGACGACGCTTCATCCAGTCCCAAACATGCTCAATGGGGGACAGATTCGGAGATCTTGCTGGCCAGGGTAGTTGACTTACACCTTCTAGAGCACGTTGGGTGGCACGGGATACATGCGGACGTGCATTGTCCTGTTGGAACAGCAAGTTCCCTTGCCGGTCTAGGAATGGTAGAACGATGGGTTCGATGACGGTTTGGATGTACCGTGCACTATTCAGTGTCCCGTCGACGATCACCAGTGGTGTACGACCAGTGTAGGAGATCGCTCCCCACACCATGATGCCGGGTGTTGGCACTGTGTGCCTCGGTCGTATGCAGTCCTGATTGTGGCGCTCACCTGCACGGCGCCAAACATGCATACGACCATCATTGGCACCAAGGCAGAAGCGACTCTCATCGCTGAAGACGACACGTCTCCATTCGTCCCTCCATTCACGCCTGTCGCGACACCACTGGAGGCGGGCTGCACGATGTTGGGGCGTGAGCAGAAGACGGCCTATCGGTGTGCGGGACCGTAGCCCAGCTTCATGGAGACTGTTGCGAATGGTCCTCGCCGATACCCCAGGAGCAACAGTGTCCCTAATTTGCTGGGAAGTGGCGGTGCGGTCCCCTACGGCACTGCGTAGGATCCTACGGTCTTGGCGTGCATCCGTGCGTCGCTGCGGTCCGGTCCCAGGTCGACGGGCACGTGCACCTTCCGCCGACCACTGGCGACAACATCGATGTACTGTGGAGACCTCACGCCCCACGTGTTGAGCAATTCGGTGGTACGTCCACCCGGCCTCCTGCATGCCCACTATACGTCCTCGCTCAAAGTCCGTCAACTGCACATACGGTTCACGTCCACGCTGTCGAGGCATGCTACCAGTGTTAAAGACTGCGATGGAGCTCCGTATGCCACGGCAAACTGGCTGACACTGACGGCGGCGGTGCACAAATGCTGCGCAGCTAGCGCCATTCGACGGCCAACACCGCGGTTCCTGGTGTGTCCGCTGTGCCGTGCGTGTGATCATTGCTTGTACAGCCCTCTCGCAGTGTCCGGAGCAAGTATGGTGGGTCTGACACTCCGGTGTCAATGTGTTCTTTTTTCCATTTCCAGGAGTGTAGTTCTAAGTTCTAGGCGACTGATGACCTCAGAAGTTAAGTCGCATAGTGCTCAGAGCCATTTGAACCAACACCTGTCGGCAGCCGTGGGTTTCAATTAATTATCATTGATTCTAGAGAAGCTGCACGGTCGTCAGTGGCGCCTGTTCTTTCGAGAACATTTACTATCTTCATATATATAGTTAAAGGCTACCCAGCTACTGACCGTCTGTGCGAATGGGCACAGGCTCCACGAACTCTTACGGGAATCGCCACCTCAGTGTGCGCTAGTAATAAGTGGATGGGCAAATACCTATTAGGTACATTACGTATGTAGATCGTGGACAGTTGGAAATGTGGGTCTCACGGGAAGCGTGCAAGGGATAAATCCCTGCAGTCGTGCTATTCATTTGTGTCCTCGGTGGCTTAGATGGATAGAGCGTCTGCCATGTGAGCAGGAGATTCCGGGTTCGAGTCCCGGTCGGGGCACACATTTTCAGCTGTCCCCATCGAGGTATATCAACAACACCTATCGGCAGCTGAGGGTTTCAATTAATTACCAATTGTGAAGGTGATTCGATGAACCCTTTGCCAGGCACTTAAATGTGATTTCCAGGGTATACATATAGATGTAGATGAAAACTCGTCCCGTGACGCACGTGCACAAAATGATTCATACTGCAGAATGCATGCAAACATACCCGCCGAAAATACTGACGAATGACGAGTGCAGGCTGCCTAGTGCTGCATATCCAGATTATTAGACAGATCGGCTTTTCCTGCCAAGAAGAACAGGGAATTGCTATCTAGGAACAATTCGAGCTAGAAGAAGGGTTGGTAAGTACTCCCTGAATTGCAGACTAAACGTAAACAACGAAAATATATTTTTGGTAAAAAAATTGGTCAAAACATAATCCTTGGTCGTCCATATTGGATTAGCCGTTTTGAATATTGAAAATCTAACTTCAGATTCGTGTTGAGCGACATTCAAAATATATATGTAACACTTAGTTCATGCAAACTGAAGTAATAATACAACTAAAAGTTTTCCCTAAACCTTCAAGTTTTTTTTTCGAGAAACGATTTTCTCAGAACGACACGCAGCATAAACTAAAAATGGTTAGAACCGCTTTACTTCGACCTATCACCCCGAAAAGTAAACACTTTTCTTAGGAGCTTATACCTAAAATATATCACATTTGTTAATACTAACCAATTTTTGTTAAGGCATAAGGAGTGAAACAAATCCCCAAAGTTCGAATTATCACCATATCGTTAAATTTAAGGGTGTTTCATTGTGGTTAGTTATGAGCTCCCATCAATTTAATGTAATATCGACTGATGTTATCCATTTTTAATTTGAGAGAAGTATGAGCTCCGATAAATTTAATGTGGTATCAACTGATGTTATCCATTTTTGATTTCAGGTAACATCTGAGAGGCCACACTGCACGCAGTCTGCGTACTTCGGACTCGCAGGCCCTTGACCAAATCATAATTACGGCACCATTTTTTTTTTACTGAAAATCTAAAATAAATCTCATAGTATGATCACTCGTAATTCCCAAACAGATCCTTCGAATGTATTTTCATTGCCTCAAAAAAATTTCCAAATGTACCATTTTTTGCTCATTTGAATGAGAGCCTGGCCGTAACGCCGGAATATAGTCACGAGATTTTTTTCGGAGACGATGTACGTTCGCGAGAAGAATTTCGTTCTGCGCGTGTGGATGTACATTCCACAGATATTACTGTGTGTGTGCTACTCAGTCGTGCCATTTGAGTGTACATCTTTGCATAATTTTCCTTTTAAGATGTAAACAGTGCCCAGTTCAGTTGCTAACTGACCAGTGAGTGGTTCCGAAGATGTCGGATGTGCGGTGCGTTGGGTCTGCTAGGACAACAACAGACTGGCGTGGTGCGATGGCAGAAGCACACACTGAGGGAGCTAGCTGCTGGGACGCCAGCGAACAATTTATGCCAAGTAAGACGAAGAGGACTATTCTAAAATTATGAGCCGTCTCAAAAGTGTTTATCATTAGTAAATCTTGTAGTTGAGACTGACAATCAATCTACAATAACTGACAGTTTCGCCTAGAGAGAGATACCGGAAATCCCCCCCCCCCTATCTCAATGAATTTTGGTTGTGATGACAGGTCGATGAGTAGTGTAGCCCGAGATCCAAATTAGGTTGGAAGGGCATAATTTGATTGAGAGTTGTTTGTGCCAACGATTATGAACGACGAGTAAACGTTGTGCGAGCAGATTGCCCTGTAGCGTAGCCAAGTGTTTCCGTCCGCGCCATATGTAAAACACTTTCTCTAGCTGTATACAAAAGTCGCACAAAAGCGACGAAAACTACGTTTCTGGGGAGGGGGGGAGGTCAGGGGAGGGGAGAGTCCACTATGCAACTCTCACTACAATTTTTAATAACCGCCGAAACTAGCCGAAATAGAAGTGTAATTTTTACTTTATTTCCGTTTGTGGGGAAAATTGTAGTTCTCCTCTTTCGGCAGCAACTAAAATATATAGGCCACTTATTAGTATTTTTTTTCTTTTTTTTTAACTCGGAATCAAGATCTCATTAGAAGCAGAGCTTTTTTTTACGTTACTTGATTCGTGGTCTATAGTAAACAATGCAATGTATTGGTAAATTCTTTGAAGTGTGACGTGTGTTACATAGACGGCGTCTGCAATGTTCGTAAGGCTAAGTTTGTGTATATTCGGTGTCTGTTCTTTTCGGCATATACTGTATAATTAAGGCGAGGAGGATAATGTACAAGGAGCACGACATTAGCAGTCTGTGGAGGAATTGGGAATTTGGTTTTGACGGACGGCATGCATGGGCATTTCGTGCAGTTGGGTTGACCACTGCGAAATTCGGACACAGTGATCATTGCATCTGCCTAGTAACCGGGAGACTCGGGTTCTAATCGTGGTCTAGCACAAATTTTCAACAGTTCCCATTGACTTAAATCGGTGCCCATTGTCAGATAATGTTATTAATTGTTTCGGTCTTAAATTGTATTTGGTTCAAGAAACGTCGTTTCGCTCTTTCATGGATAACAGCTTTGGAAAGCGTACAGGCTGTACAGGTTACATTGATAATCGCTCGTCGTTAGTCCAAGGCAACCATAGCGATTTTTAAACACAGATGTAGTGCGTATTAAGCCTACATACGTATTTGGGTCCTGTGTTTCTTTACCAACAACTTCTTCGTAGGTAATTTCCCTATAGTGATTTTTTGTTTATTTATAGACGGCTGACTTCGATGAAATACTAAACACACATCCGAAGTTTCTTCTGATGCTGCAGATACTGTTTTATACGTACTAGGTGCACAAACTCATTTAATACTGAAGGACACAATTTGTCTCCACATTTAGCAATTTTTCATAATATAGCTTCGATATATTCTTCTGTAATTCTTGTTTATAGTTAATCCTAAAACACATTAACTCTTCCACCTATTATTCGATATGTGGTTTCATCCCTTTCGTAGCCTAGAGTTCCTAAACGGTCGATAATATTAATAATTTCCTTTCTCACTTTTATTTCCTGTAGAATCTCCTGTTTATGGTTTTTGCTAACCTGTTTCACGTTCTCACTTTATTATTTTTATTTTTCTAGTTTTGTGACTGGTAGCCAAATTTTCTTTGAATTAGGTTTTTAATTCTGAAATGTTGTTGTTGTTGTGGTCTTCAGTCCTGCGACTGGTTTGATGCAGCTCTCCATGCTACTCTATCCTGTGCAATCTTCATCATCTCCCAGTACCTACTCTAACCTACATCCTTCTGAATCTGCTTAGTGTATTGATCTCTTGGTCTCCCTCTACGATTTTTACCCTCCACGCTGCCCTCCAATGCTAAATTTGTGATCCCTTGATGCCTCAAAACATGTCCTACCAACCGATCCCTTCTTCTAGCCAAGTTGTGCCACAAAGTTCTCTTCTCCCCAATCCTATTCAATACCTCCTTACTAGTTACGTGATCTACCCACCTTATCTTCAGCATTCTTCTCTAGCACCACATTTAGAAAGCTTCTATTCTATTCTTGTCCAAACTATTTATCGTCCATGTTTCACTTCCATACATGGCTACACTCCATACAAATACTTTCAGAAACGACTTCCTGACACTTAACTCTATACTCGATGTTAACAAATTTCTCTTTTTCAGAAACGCTTTCCTTGCCATTGCCAGTCTACACTTTATATCCTCTCTACTTCGACCATCATCAGTTATTTTACTCCCTAAATAGCAAAACTCCTTTACTACTTTAAGTGTCTCATTTCCTAATCTAATTCCCTCAGCATCACCCGATTTAATTCGACTATATTCCATTACCCTCGTTTTGCTTTTGTTGATGTTCATCTTATACCCTCCTTTCAAGACACTGTCCATTCCGTTCAACTGCTCTTCCAAGTCCTCTGCTGTCTCTGACAGAATTACAATGTCATCGGCGAACCTCAAAGTTTTTATTTCTTCTCCATGGATTTTAATACCTACTCCGATTTTTTATTTTGTTTCCTTTAATGCTTGCTCAATATACAGATTGAATAACATCGGGGAGAGGCGACAACCCTGTCTCACTCCCTTCCCAACCACTGCTTCCCTTTCATGCCCCTCGACTCTTATAACTGCCATCTGGTTTCTGTACAAATTGTAAATAGCCTTTCGCTCCTTGTATTTTACCCCTGCCACCTTCAGAATTTGAAAGAGAGTATTCCAGTTAACGTTGTCAAAAGCTTTCTCTAGTCTACAAATGCTAGAAACGTAGGTTTGCCTTTTCTTTATCTTTCTTCTAAGATAAGTCGTTAGGTCAGTATTGCATCACGTGTTCCAACATTTATACGGAATCCAAACTGATCTTCCCCGATGTCCGCTTCTACCAGTTTTTCCATTCGTCTGTAAAGAATTCGCGTTAGTATTTTGCAGCTGTGACTTATTAAACTGATAGTTCGGTAATTTTCACATCTGTCAACACCTGCTTTCTTTGGGATTGGAATTATTATATTCTTCTTGAAGTCTGAGGGTATTTCGCCTGTCTCATACATCTTGCTTACCAGATGGTAGAGTTTTGTCAGGACAGGCTCTCCCAAAAGCGTCAGTAGTTCTAATGGAATGTTGCTTTGATACACAGGCTGGAACTCCAGTTAAGCACCATCCTCAGTGTTACCTGCTCACCTTTGTTGGGCACTTAAAAAATTTCCCTGTACAGAGACAGCCATTCAGTGATTCATACACACAGGCTTGACAGACAACCGTTTTGGCAGATCTCAGCTGAGTAGCACTCACTACATCGCAGAACTAGTACCTGCTGGCCACATGCGGAATCTAAGGCCGGTATTACACCACGATATTTTTTTGTAAGAGATGATTCATCAAATACTTACATCAAAAAAAGTTTATAGTGTAATAAGGAACTTTATCGAATCTCGCCTTTTGTCAAAGAAATATGATCAGATCTAGGGCTTCGCCGTAGATTTGATCATAAAAGTCTTTCGTCTTCTGTTCCCTAAAGCGTGTTTGTAAACATGGCTGCAAGGTTTGTGTGTGTGTGTGTGTGTGTGTGTGTGTGTGTGTGTGTGTGTGTGTGTGTGTGTGGAATCACAGCTACTACAGCCATCCACCTCTACACCAAGCCAGCTAAAAGCAAGCTGTCATAGAGGACGACACACCTTAAAATAAAATATATTTGCTGCTCTCCTATTCTAGTTCGTCTACATTTGAACTGTGGATGCCACAAGATAAAAAGTGTTCATCTGTTTCGTACTTTTAATTCATTTTGTATTTGTTGGAAAACTAATTGTATTAATTAAATTATTCGAAAATAAAATAGTTCTTAATTACCTACATAGTGAACTAAACACATATTTATCTTCAGATATCCCTCGTTCAGTGCATTATAAATCACTTGACACGTTTCTGTACTTCTTGTGGTTAATGTGCACTATGGTATTTAGAGGGCTGTATAGTAAGTTAGAGTAGCTCTCTCCTGTAGTAAGTTATCACAGTGTTACGGTGAACCTGTCTTATGCACATCTAGCACTCCGAAGTGAGTGTTCTGCTCTCTAATATTAGGAGCCACTATACTGAGAAGGTACTAAAATTCACTCTCTTCTATCCGTAAGTAATTTGTATAAGATCTGACGTCCACTACTTGCAGCTCTCATGACAAATTTTGCTGAATGCTTTTATCGTCTCGACATAAGACCCATGGCTTGACCCAACCTTCTTTTTTTCCACCGCTTCTCTTCTAAATGCATACACAATGCAACTGCGGTACAAGCAACTGCAGCGCATAATAACCGGTTATTGTGGCCCACCATCTTGCACCTTGACAAAAAATATGACGACAATGTAACACGCAAAGAGCCTTGTCGAGGAGCCTTGTCAAGGAAATTTGACAAATATTTGATCATATTTCTTTGTCAAAGAAGTATGATAGTGTAATACAGGCCTGAGGGATGTTGAAAGGGATTCCATTCACTCTCGTGCCTAGAAATTAGTGTCCCTGTAGACAGGTACATCTTTAAGGTGTCCAAGAAAGGTGCGCAGAAGACACCGAGGATGTTGCCGAACTGGGGGTTCTTAGAGGGACCCTTGCCATTTTATTCACGCATGTGTGAATGTGTAGCCCTTCCGTGATAACACCAGAGGATGGCCTGATATAACATGGCTGAAAAAGCATAATTGTCCCTTGCGACTTCAGATCACGTTCAAATTCCGTCGAATGGTTCAGACAGGTATGTAATTGTAACACCCTGTATAGCAAAGAAAAAGTGTGCTGAGGCACACCCCAAAGAAAGGGGTCGATGACGTCGTTTTGTTGCTCAATGCCCTGTTATTTTTGACCGCGAAATGTGTGGTTGCAAGAGAAGGCGTGCTTCCAGTGACGCCCTTTACAGGGTCTGGTGCATTGTCATCATGCAGCTTCCGTTAGCGATGAATGGCCTCACGCAGTGGACCCTGGCTTTCAGTCTCTTGGTCACTTACACCTGACACCGAAACACCGTCAGCATGGCTTTAACCTTCGATTTGCTCATGCCAGTCTCTTTTGGTCTTGGGGCTGCTGCAGTGTGCAATTCGGCACTATTGCGCTTTGTCTCCAGGTCGTACTGAAACACCCTGGTTTCGTCTCCGGTGATTTATCTAAAAATTCCGGATCAGCTTAAAGGCTCTGCAGATTTTCTTGCGTCCATACGTGCTTGAATGTCTCAGAAAATTTTCGGGACCATCTTGGTGCAGATCTCCTTCGTCGACAATTCTTTGGTAATGATGTTGTGCACTGTCATTTTGCAAGTCCGAGGTGGTCTCCTATCATCTTGACACTCATCTGACCGTCCGTGTTCGATAAAACGTTCACACGGCCGATGTAAACGTCAGTTTTGCTGGTTGAAGGGCGTCCGTAATGGTTCTCGTCCTCAGCTCTCCTCGCCCTATTTAAAGTTCTTCACCTACCTGAAAAGCTGGACTGTTGACAGGCAATCATCGCCGTAGGCTTGACGAAACATATCCAACGTTTCCGTACCCTATTTTCCTAGTTTCACACTAAACTGTTGTTGCACCACAACCGACGACTTTGTGACGTGTCCACTCAACGCGACTGGCACGCCGCACGTTTTCGGCCCCCCGGCGAGCGCGCGCTGTGAAGTACAGTCGCGTCAGCAGAGAATCAGTCTCATTAATTTTTATGAAAACCCTGTATGTCGTTCCCAGAGATCGTTGCATGTTGATTCTGAGAAGCGGTGCATCTCAAATGTTTTCCTCGGTCACCTATATGAAAACCGCGTGATTCCAACGCTGGGTGCGCGGTTTTGGCCTCTATGACATAGTCGTCAAAAGAAGGGGTGATATGTGGGTAACAGGGGTGTGCCGACCTTCCTATCGCGTGACACGACCGCGGTGATGCTTGACAGGATTATGGTGAAAGTTGTTGCCAATGTGACTTCATTAACCCACTTTAAATGTCACATGAACTTTTGAGCTCTGGCCTTTCTCTGGCATGTGTTGACCCTTGCAGTTTGAAGCGTCGCTGACACCGAGTGTGAAGTCGCAGAGCGCCACGTTTCAGAACCATTACACAGGAAGGTTGCAGGCACCTTTGAGCCAAACTTCTAACTTCGACTCTGCCGTGGGAAACAATTATGGGGCTTCGAAAAAGTGACCCTTTAGTTGTGTTCAACAGTGTCTGAGGATAGTATTGATACTGTCTGCAAGGTTATTAACGTACACGGTCCGGCAAAAGGATCTCCCGTACGTGATGGGGACACTCTGTGCGCTATATTGGGGATACTAATGTTGAGGTGGTATCGATCGATGCCGGTATGCCTCCCATTTTCAGTAGGCGCAGTAGCTTGAAAAGGTGAGGACAGTACGTTTGTTGTACACTATGTGGTCAAAAGTATCCTGGCTGAAAATGACCTAGAAGTTCGTGGCGCCCTCCATCAGTAATGCTGGACTCCAATATGGTATTGGCCCACCCCTAGCCTTCATGACAGCTTCCACTCTCGCAGGCATATGTTCAATCAGGTGCTGGGAAGTTTCTTGGGGAGTGGCAGCCCACTCGTCACTGAGTGCTGCACTGAAGAGAGGTATAGATGTCGATCGGTTAGGGTGGCACCAAGTTGGCGTTCCAAAGCATCCCAAGGATTCAGGCCAGGACTCTGTGCAGGCCAGTCCTTTTCAGGGATGTTAGTGTCGTGTAACCACTCGGCCACAGGCCATGCATTGTGAACAGGTGCTCGATCGTGTTGAAAGATGCAATCGCCATCCCCGAATTGCTCTTCAACAGTGAAAGCATGAAGGTGCTTAAAACATAAATGTAGGCCTGTGGTGTGATAGTGCCACGCAAAACAACAAGGGTTCAAGCCCCTTCCATGAAAAACACGACCACACAATAACACCAGAGCCTCCGAATTTTACTATTGGCACTACACTCGCTGGCAGATGACGTTCACCAGGCATTCGCCATACACACACCCTGCCATCGGATCGCCACATTGTGTACCGTGATTCGTCACTCCAGATAACGTTTTTCCACTGTTCAATGTTTGCGCTTCTTACATCAAGCGAGGCGTCGTTTGGCCTTACTGGCGTGATGTGTGGCTAATGAGCAACTGCTCGACTGTGAAATCCAAGTTTTCTCACCTTCCTAACTGCCATAATACTAGCAGTGGATCCTGATGCAGTTCGGAATTCCTGTGTGATGGTCTGTATAGATGCCTGCCTGTACCACATTATATCTGTCTTCAACTGTCGGCAGTCTCTGTCAGTCAACAGACGAGGTCGGCCTGTACGCTTTTGTGCTGTACGTGTCCCGTCACGTTTCCACTTCACTTTCTTTTTTTTGGTCATCAGTCTTCTGACTGGTTTGATGCGGCCCGCCACGAATTCCTTTCCTGTGTTAACCTCTTCCTCTCAGAGTAGCACTTGCAACCTACGTCCTCAATTATTTGCTTGACGTATTCCAATATCTGTCTTCCTCTACAGTTTTTGCCCTCTACAGCTCCCTCTAGTACCATGGAAGTCATTCCCTCATATCTTAGCAGATGTCCTATCATCCTGTCCCTACTCCTTATCAGTGTTTTCCACATATTCCTTTCCTCTCCGATTCTGCGTAGAACCTCCTCATTCCTTACCTTATCAGTCCACCTAATTTTCAACATTCGTCTATAGCACCACATCTCAAATGCTTCGATTCTCTTCTGTCCCGGTTTTCCCACAGTCCATGTTTCACTACCATACAATGCTGTACTCCAGACGTACATCCTCAGTAATTTCTTCCTCAAATTAAGGCCGGTATTTGATATTAGTAGACTTCTCTTGGCCAGAAATGTCTTTTTTGCCATAGCGAGTCTGCTTTTGATGTCCTCCTTGCTCCGTCCGTCATTGGTTATTTTATTGCCTAGGTAGCAGAATTCCTTAACTTCATTGACTTCGTGACCATCAATCCTGATGTTAAGTTTCTCGCTGTTCTCATTTCTACTACTTCTCATTACCTTCATCTTTCTCCGATTTACTCTCAAACCATACAGTGTACTCATTAGACTGTTCATTCCGTTCAGCAGATCATTTAATTCTTCTTCACTTTCACTCAGGATAGCAATGTCATCAGCGAATCGTATCATTGATATCCTTTCACCTTGTATTTTAATTCTACTCCTGAACCTTTCTTTAATTTCCATAATTGCTTCCTCGATGTACAGATTGAAGAGTAGGGGCGAAAGCATACAGCCTTGTCTTACACCCTTCTTAATACTAGCACTTCGTTCTTGATCGTCCACTCTTATTATTCCCTCTTGGTTGTTGTACATATTGTATATGACCCGTCTCTCCCTATAGCTTACCCCTACTTTTTTCAGAATCTCGAACAGCTTCCACCATTTTATATTGTGGAAAGCTTTTTCCAAGTCGACAAATCCTATGCAAGTGTCTTGATTTTTCTTTAGCCTTGCTTCCATTATTAGCCGTAACGTCAGAATTGCTTCTCTCGTCCCTTTACTTTTCCTAAAGCCAAACTGATCGTCACCTAGCGCAATCTCAATTTTCTTTTCCATTCTTCTGTATATTATTCTTGTAAGCAGCTTCGATGCATGAGCTGTTAAGCTGATTGTGCGATAATTCTCGCACTTGTCAGCTCTTGCCGTCTTCGGAATTGTGTGGATGATGCTTTTCCGAAAGTCAGATGGTATATGGCCAGACTCGTGTATTCTACACACCAATGTGAATAGTCGTTTTGTTGTCACTTCCCCCAATGATTTTAGAAATTCTGATGGAATGTTATCTATCCCTTCTGCCTTATTTGACCGTAAGTTCTCCAAAGCTCTTTTAAATTCCGATTCTAATACTGGATCCCCTATCTCTTCTAAAGCGACTCCTGTTTCTTCTTCTATCATATCAGACAAATCTTCACCCTCATAGAGGCTTTCAATGTATTCTTTCCACCTATCTGCTCTCTCTTCTGCATTTAACAGTGGAATTACCGTTGCACTCTTATTGTTACCACCGTTGCTTTTAATGTCACCAAAGGTTGTTTTGACTTTCCTGTATGCTGAGTCTGTCCTTCCGACAATCATATCTTTTTCGATGTCTTCACATTTTTCCTGCAGCCGTGTCGTCTTAGCTTCCCTGCACTTCCTATTTATTTCATTCCTCAGCGACTTGTATTTCTGTATTCCTGATTTTCCCAGAACATATTTGTACTTCCTCCTTTCATCAATCAACTGAAGTATTTCTTCTGTTACCCATGGTTTCTTCGCAGCTACCTTCTTTGTACCTAGGTTTTCCTTCCCAACTTCTGTGATGGCCCTTTTTAGAGATGTCCATTCCTCTTCAACTGTACTGCCTACTGCGCTATTCCTTATTGCTGTATCTATAGCGTTAGAGAACTTCAAACGTATCTCGTCATTCCCTAGTACTTCCGTATCCCACTTCTTTGCGTATTGATTCTTCCTGAATAATGTCTTGAACTTCAGCCTACTCTTCATCACTACCATATTGTGATCTGAGTCTATATCTGCTCCTGGGTACGCCTTACAATCCAGTATCTGATTTCGGAATCTCTGTCTGACCATGATGTAATCTAATTGAAATCTTCCCGTATCTCCCGGCCTTTTCAAAGTATACCTCCTCCTCTTGTGATTCTTGAACAGGGTATTCGCTATTACTAGCTGAAACTTGTTACAGAACTCAATTAGTCTTTCTCCTCTTTCATTCCTTGTCCCAAGCCCATATTCTCCTGTAACCTTTTCTTCTATTCCTTCCCCTACAACTGCATTCCAGTCGCCCATGACTATTAGATTTTCGTCTCCCTTTACATACTGCATTACCCTTTCAATATCCTCATACACTTTCTGTATCTGTTCATCTTCAGCTTGCGACGTCGGCATGTATACCTGAACTATCGTTGTCGGTGTTGGTCTGTTGTCGATTCTGATTAGAACAACCCAGTCACTGAACTGTTCACAGTAACACACCCTCTGCCCTACCTTCCTATTCATAACGAATCCTACACCTGTTATACCATTTTCTGCTGCTGTTGATATTACCCGATACTCATCTAACAAGAAATCCTTGTCTTCCTTCCACTTCACTTCACTTCACTGATCCCTACTATATCTAGATTGAGCCTTTGCATTTCCCTTTTCAGATTTTCTAGTTTCCATACCACGTTCAAGCTTCTGACATTCCACGCCCCGACTCGTTGAACGTTATCCTTTCGTTGATTATTCAACCTTTTTTCTCTTGGTAACCTCCCCCTTGGCAGTCCCCTCCCAGAGATCCGAAGGGGGGTCTATTCCGGAATCTTTTGCCAATGGAGAGATCATCATGACACTTCTTCAATTACAGGCCACATGTCCTGTGGATACACGTTACGTGTCTTTAATGCAGTGGTTTCCATTGCCTTCTGCATCCTCATGTCGTTGATCATTGCTGATTCTTCCACCTTTAGGAGCAATTTACCACCCCTAGGACACGAGTGCCCTGAACCTCTATCCGCTCCTCCGCCCTCTTTGACAAGGCCGTTGGCAGAATGAAGCTGACTTCTTATGCCGGAAGTCTTCGGCCACCAATGCTGATTATTTATCAAAATTTAGGCAGTGGCGGGGATCGAACCCGGGACCGAAGACGTTTTGATTATGAATCAGAGGCGCTACCCCTAGACCACCCACTTCACTATCACACCGGAAACTGTGCACCTAGGGATGTTTAGGAGTGTGGAAATCTCGTGTACAGACGTATGACACAAGTGACACCCAGTCACCTGACCACATTCGAAGTCCTTGAATTCCGCAGAGCGCCCCATTCTGCTCACGATGTCTAATGACTACTGAGGTCACTGATACGGAATATCTGGGAACAGGTGACAGCACAATGCACCTAATGCACCTAATACGAAAAGCATATATTTTTGGGTGTGTCCAGATACATTTGATCGGATAGTGTATATATTCGTAATGGTCCTTTCGTGATTATTACTCATCGAGCGTTTCACATTCGATTCGAATTTGGCCAACGTGGTTCTGTTCCTGACATAAAAGCTATTCGATTTTGGAGTCAAACTTTGAAACATCAGGTTCTGCACTGCTGGCCGACCTCGGACTGTTAATGACTCTGTAAAATGTGCGTGTGCGTGTGCGTGTGTGTGTGTGTGTGTGTGTGTGTGTGTGTGTGTGTGTGTGTGTGTGTGTGTGTGTGTATGTGTGTGCCTCCGTTGGGCAGTCCCCAAAGTGTTTAGCACTCCCATGATGATGCTTCCAATTATCAGGTACTGCAAATAAATAAAATTACCGCTTCCTCACAGCAAAAAACCGTCAGGAGCTTCAGCAAGGACCACTTCACAGCCATCGTGTGACACTTCGGTGCGTCATCGATGATTTACAGAGTTGTTTTCTGGACTTGTTCTGCCTTCGCGAGGAGATATCGTCTGGCCCCCAAAGCCACCCGATTTATCGCCTTGTAATTTTTGTTCTTTGGGAACACTTAAAGGGTCAAGTGTACAAATATCGCTCCTCAAACCTGCGAGAACTTAAGGAGGCAATCATCCAGGAAGTGGGTGTCATTCCACTGAAGGACCATGGAGAACTTCTGGAAAAGGTTTCTTCAGTGTCTCAACAATGGAGGAGGCCATTTACCAGACATAATTTTTAAAACCAGCTGATGTAAACTGGCACGGTATTTATATTGTTCCTCTGAATAAAGATGAAACAAAATCAGCCCTTGGTCACAATTTTCAGTCTTATTAACCAGGTCTCAACTCGTCGAAGAGTGCCTTCATCAGAATTTAAATGTTTCAAGTTACCTATAACTTTATAGCAAATTTATGGGAAAAGAAAATTTTTTCTCTGAATCTTTGGTTGGTTGTTTGTTGCTTGCTTGTTACTACTGTTTGAAATATGGGACGGTCTTCGTGCCGGAACCTGTACAACAGCTTAGTTCCAAACATGCAGCTGTTGGGATACACCTGTCAAAGTGATTAGATTTTTACCTGTGGGGCACTTTTGCTGGTGGAAGGCTTTGCGAGGGCGGCGACCCGACGGTATAGTGCCCCCACAGGCGCCAGGGCCGAGTCATAGGAAGTGGCGGTGAGCCCTTCGTGGTGCAGCGTGAGCCTCTCCATCTGCTTGAACTGATTTCGCTCCTGCCTGCACAGCGACTGATATGTTCTGGACACAACCGTGGCTATTGTCATGTTTACGGCACGGAGCTACTTCTGGGAGATGCTCTGCACTTCCTGTTTGGTCGTGATCGGATCGGTGCTGTTGTTTTGGAAGTTGGGACTGAGGTGTATGGGCGACAAGGGCTCTGTCGCTGCGATTCACGCCTGCTCCAGGGTCGCGCCACTGGAACCTGGAAATTTCTGGGACGCTCTTTGAGTCTCTTCGTCTGTCATGGTCGAATTATAATGGAAGGACCAAGTCGACTCGTTTCCAGATTCCACTGAAACCGGTTTTAAACAACATACAAAGGTAGTGGCAACAACCCGGCCGGGGGGAGAAAAAGTCGCAACGCCATGGACTAGTTGTGTGACATAAACAAATGTTGGTGGGCGTGTTTCTAAACCTGAAAGATGTCTATTCAGATTTCGCGCCAGTCGCATAAGAGTGGTGCTAGTAGCGTCACTATGAGGGTGGAAATAAAGTTTAATTTACTTATACACTGTAACAGTCATGAGCGTTAATGACCTTTGAGATTGGTCGTGGTGAACTGATGTTAGTCAAGAATGCCTTTAAGGGAACAAACACGGCATTCCGAGCTCCTCACTAAGTTTCAACGAGGTCGTGTAATGGAGCTACGAAAAGGTGGATGTTTCTTCTGCAGCACTGCAGAGAGTTGGCAGAAATGTAGCCACTGTGCATGATTTCTGGCAGCAGTGGTCACGAGAATGTACAGCCGGAAGAAGACCGGGCTCCGAATAGCGACGTGGCGCTACCTAGAGGGAGGACCATCGTTTTCAGCGTAGGACTGTGGAGCAACATACTGCACCTGCAGCAGCTGCTGGCACCACAAACTGTTACAAATCGGTTACTTCAGTGACAGCCCCGAGCCAGACTCCTGAGTAATGTGCATTCTACTGACCGCGCAACACCACCACTGTGACTTCAGTGATGTCAAATGAGAGCTCATTGGAGGACAGGGTGGGGGTCTCTTGTGTTCTCTGGTGAAATCTGGTTCTGCCTCAGCGCCAGTGACGGTCGTGTGTGTGTTAGGGGGAGGTCAGGTGAGGTTTGCAACCGACCAGTCTGCATGCTAGATAAACCGGACCTACACCTGGAGTTACCGTGCCGGGTGCGATTTGATAGGACAGCAGGAGGACTCTCGTGGTTATATCCCACGCACTCTACTAATGTGTACGTCAGTTTGGTGACTCGACCTCTTGTACTGTTGGGCATTACAGGGGTTGTTCTCTAAGAGGATAAGGCTCGCCCACATACCGGTGTCGACATGTCGCATTGGCCTGCTCGATCACCAGATCTGTTTCCAGTCCAGCACGTATGGGATATCATCAGACAACTCAGTATTATCCGCAAACAGCATTAACCGTCCCTGTGTTGACCGCCCAAGTACCATACACTTGGAACTCCATACTACAAACTGACATCCGTCACATGCACAACACAATGCATTAACTTTTTGATGCTTGCGTTCAACATTCCGGTTGTTACAACGGCTACTAGTGTAACAGCATTTCACATTTCGAATGGCTTATCTCGCACTTCCGTTACCTGGTGATTTTGCAATGTTAATCACTTAAGTATATTATCTAGACAAGTGTATTAGCGTCATTTCATTACTCTACATTAAGTTTTGGGATGTTTTCAAAGTATTTATTTACAACTTGTACAAAATAGATACAGGATTCAAAGGTTCACTCCCCAAAGCCGTCACCAGCACTGTACGACGGTTGTTGAAAAAGAATCCGACTTTTATTTATAAAATCATCTTTATTGAGATACAATTGTTTGGTACCAATCACTTTCAAAGTAGTCCCCTTCAGCCTCGACACAACTCCCGTACTGCGGTTGCCACTGCTGGAAGCACCTCTGGAAAGTCTTTTGGTATTGTGCGCAACTGCTCCGTGAAATTCTGCGTAATGTCTTCCCTGTTCTGGAATCTGATCCCCTTCAGAGTCTCTCTCAGTTTGGAGAAAAGCCAGATGTCACTCAGTGCTAGGTCAGGGGAATATCGAGGCTAACATACCACAACTGTGTATTGACATTAGTACCGTCTGGTACGTATGCGTCATGGACGACACCATTCGCTTCAAATAAACAGTCAACATGATTTTCTCATTTCTGCGGACCTGCTTCGCTGTTTTGGGTTTATGGGATGATGGATGCTTCCATTGTTATGTTTGAACATTTGTTTCTGGCCCCTGCCCATTAACCGAGCACTAATCACGAGTGTTCGTTGTGTTAAGAAAATTTAGATTAGTGTTCCCAGTATCCAGCATGTCCTATGGGATCTGCGATCAGAGTTGCTCCTGCTCAGTTGTTAGCAACTTAGGCTCAAGATTTTCTGAGACCATCCTGAGGTCCAAATGTTACTTTAAAATGGAATAAATGGATCCAGTACTAATTTTAACCTCGTCTGCAACTCCTCTGATTGTGATTCGTCATTTCTGCTTCACCAGGGACCTTGCGGGGTCAATAACCACCTGATATGCGGATATTGAGGGCGTACCTTAACGTGCTTTTCTCTTCACTGATCAGCGGCCACCTTTGAACCGGTTGTATTACTCCTATAGCTGTGTCGTACCAATTGCTTCGTCCACAGACACATGTCGATTGTTTCAACTCGAGAACAGCCAAACTTAAAACAAAGTTTGCTGCAATAATGTCATTTTGCCCACAACACTAAATCCGACAAATACCATTTACACGTGTTCGCTTGTCAAAGGCTATCCAGCGACTGGTTGTTTCCGAAGTAGTGAAAAAAAATCGGTTGTGTGTGCTACGTTTGCCTGCAACCATAGAGCGCAGACACGCCCTGATGCCAGTGTTGATTTCTACAATTAAAAAAGCTCGGATATTTTTTGAATAGCTCTCCTAATATAACCTGTCGCCACTTACGTCGAAAGAGCAGGATACCCCTGGGTACGCCAGTTGTATAGGTAGTTCGAGTGGAGCAGTCGATTGTCCGGCGAATCTCCGTAACAGCTCTGAACCGAATACCACAAAGTTCGTCCTTCACGTTAGGAATCAAGCTGAGCTCACGAGGGCGTAAGTCCGGGGAGTGTGGTGAGTGGTGCGGCGCTTCCCATCGCCATATACCGATCAAATCAGTTGCGACTTGCACCAAGCGTGTCCCAACATTATCTTGCAAAATCATGAGCGCGACCTGCACAAAGTGACGCCGCCGCTTTCTCTCAGTTGTTTTTCTTCTTTAGAACACAGTCTATTTCGTTTTCGTGACTAGACCGCTTAACAGATGTCGTTGAAATTTGGCATGGAGACTGTTTCAACCCTGAGAAAGATCATAGCCCACTTTAGAAAGCAAAAATGCTTTTTTTTATAAATCAGTGAACATAAACCAGGTTAAAAACTTATTTTGGTGTATAACTTAAGAATTGTATAATGTGTAAGTACTTCATTAGTCGCCGCGCGGGGTAGTCCCTCAAACGATTTCCTCTCCGAGGCTTTTCAATATATTTTCTGCCATTCCGCTTGTAGTTCTGGATCTTTTGGGGAAGTCCGGAACTTAGCATTCTCACCAGTCTTCACGATATTTTTGAATTTTTTAGTTTCTGTTGAAAATATTTAATTTCGTTCTGTTATCCTCATTTCTAATCATGCCTTGGTCTGCAGCCCTTCCTGTTTCTTAGCAACCTCATCTCTGCCGTCCGATTTTTTTTGTTCCAACCATACTTTATCTTTCATAACATAACACAAGAACCGCGAACACTTCATAGAATTTCGGGACAATCTGTTTTTGTCGGTACTTTATTGCCCAATGTTCGGATTACGGTGCCACAGACAGCTTAGAATTTGTACAATTTGTTTTCGGTATCAGAGTAAAAATCAAAACTTACAGCGTAGCCTAAATAAAAGGTTAAGAGACCTGTTCTAAAGCAGGATTATCCAAAACTAGTTTTAATCTGACTGAATATTTTCCTCGGAGTGCACTTATTTACGTTTTATTACTAGAAATTTTAAAGTTGTATTCATTGCATATTTCGTTCAGGTATTTCTAATTCGTTATCCCAATTCCTTTGTCTTCTCGTAGTTCACGCATTGAAGAATGAAGTCAATGTAAATACTAAAAATGCTGACATAATCTACTCATTTAAATGTATACCGAGCGAGCTGGTGCAGTGGTAGTACATTGTATGATGATGGTGATGGTGATGGTGATGGTGATGGTGATGGTGAGGATGATGATGGTGATGATTGGTTTATTGGCCGCTGAACTGCGCGGTTATCAGCGTTTGTTCAAAGCCCTAATCTTTACACAGTCCAATCTCGCCACCTTCACCAATGATGACGAAATGATAAGAACAACACAGACACTTAGTTCCCTGGCGGAGAACGCATCCCAGCCGTGAATCCCATGATCCAGAGCAGCAACGCTAGCTTCTAGACGACGAGCTGTCAACTAGTACACTAGACTCGCATTCGGGAGGACGACGGTTTAAATCCGCGTCCGGCCATCCTGATATGTTTTCCGTAATTTTCCTAAATCACTCCAAGTGCCGGGATGGTTCCTTTGAAAGGGCACGGCTGACTTCCTCTACACTTCCTTGACGCAATGCCGGCTCCTGCTCCGTCTCTAATGACCTCGACATCGATGGCACATTAAATACAATCCTCCTTCCATCCTTCATTTAAAGACATAGGTTTAACGGAATAAGTCGGGCGTTAAAAGTTAAAAACCGCGTACTCGTCTAAGGTAGCATAATTTCATGGCGCGAAAATTATCCAGATTATATTCACCGTGCATTTGTGAATGGCAGCACCTGGCGACTTACAACGAACTTCGCACTTAATTTTGAAACTTTGTGAAACTTGTTTTCCCTCTGACATCCCTGACAGAATGATGAAAGGAAAAACGACTTTTATCACTCCTACATTTTCGCTGTTCATGCAGTAAAGCGTCGGCATCAGTCACGAATTTTGAATTTATTACTTCTTTACTACTCACTCTATTCGCAACACATTTGCCAGACAGTATCCACATACATCGCCGAATGTACCTGAAAATCATAGCATTGTACAAGACCTAGTTCAGTACATAAACATTGAGATGTTTTCGAAAAACTAGCTTCTCTTAAAACAGAGCGTCTTCAACTGCAAAGGGATATGATTCTTCAGGTCAAGTTTTTAACATATTAACTGATACGGAAAGTAAACGAACTTCTCAAAGTGGTGTACATATGGGACTTCCAGTCTTCAGATAGCAACTTGGGGGGGAGAAGGGGGCGGTGGTTACGCGGTCTGTTTGGAACTTCAGTCTTTCCGCAAATGATGCAGTTGTCTGTAATGAAGTACTGTCTGAAAGAAGTCACGCCCTCATAAGATTTCAGTGTAGTGCAAAGCATGACAACTTGGTTCAAATGTTCCCGAAATATAAAATTGTTCGGTTCACAAAACGAAATAACAGGTTATCCTACGAGTATAGTGTCAACGAGTCAAATTCGCAATCGCTCAACCCACACGAATACCTGGGTGTAAAAATTTCTGTAGATTTGAAATGGAACCGCCACATAGTCGAAGTCTTAGGGAAAGACGGTGGCAGGCTGCAATTTATTGGTGGAATTATAAGAAAATACAATCTGTGCACAAAAGAAATTGTTTACCAATACTCGTGCGACCCATCGCCCAATATTGCCCAAGATTCTTGGATCCTAATCAGATACGACTGCCAGGCGATACTGAATGTAAACAGAGAAGGGAAGCACGAATGGGCACAGGTTTCTTTGATCCGTTGGAGAGTGTCACAGAGTTTCTGATGAAATTGAACTGGCAGGCGCTTGGAAATTGACGTAAAATATCCAGAGAAAGTCTACTTGGAATATTTCCGGAGGAATCCTTAAATATTGAATATAGGCGAGTGGTAGTCAATGCTTGTTCGATTTGCGATGCAAACTAAGCCTAATAATATTCCCGGTGTGAGATGTAGTTGGCAGCTCTGTAAATTCTGACCGGTGAGTCGCTTAAAGCCCAGGCACAATTAATCTCGGAGGGACACATTACACTCTCAACCGATTAAGCATATCCCCCAAGGGTGTTCTAGAGCCTGTGACTAGTGTAGTGAATATAAATACGGAAAACTGCAACAACTCACTCTTTGAAATATTTTTAATTCCATTAACTAGTTTTGTAGCCTTTACAAACACACCTTCAAATGTGGCACACAGAATTTCCGTCTTTATTTCGGTAGAGTGATGCCGGGTACTGGCCCTCTGACAGGGAGGCAGAGAACTCTTTAATGTATCCCCATGAGCGACAGTTACATGGCGACATGTGTCGGAAAACAAACAGTCTTTTGATTTTTGTGCATATAACACGAGGGCGTGCTGAGAAGTAGTGACTCCAAATGTTTTATTTGAAAACTCTTAAGTTTTCCAGTTAAAAAACGTTAGTAACATTCTACATTTTTATTCCACATATCTGTAGTCCTCTGCTGCTAGAGGGCTCCGATTTGTACCGTGTAACATAGCGGTGTGTGATGTAACTGTGTCGGTGCGTGAGAAACAGCTCAGAAAACTGAAAGCATGCATTGGAAGAGTTGGTCCGCACGTGGAACACCCTCCTCTTCAGCATTACAACGCCAAACTACAGCCGAGCGCTGCGACGTCTGCAGCACTCCGATACCGTTCGTTCACTGCCGTCGATTGACCTCCACACAGCCCCGACTTGGTCCCATCCGATTTTCATCTGTCTCCAAAACTTACAAAACACATTCGAGGACTTTTATAGTTCGAAGCCGTGCAAGCAGAGGTGAGGTTGAGGCTCTGTTAGCATAGTCAGATATTCTACTGTGACGGTATCGACAAAATCAACATTTCAAAAATGAGACTACGTAGACTCCGATGGCTAGAGCTTCAGTGCGCTGCAGCTGCAATTTGTTAACTCGTGTAAATACTTCAGTGTATAAATTTGTAGCGGTATGAAATGGAACGATCACATAAGCACATTTGTAGGTAAAGCACGTGCGGTTCATTGGTACAATACTGGGGAATTGCAATCAGTCTACAGAGGAGACTGATTACAAAATAATCGTGCGACCCATCCTGGATTATTGATCAGATTCATGGGACCCGTACCAAATAGGACGAACAGGGGATATTGAACTTACACAGAAAGGGCTGCAAAGATGCTCACAGGTTTATTTGACCCATAGGAGAATGTCACGAAGGCGTTCAGAGAACTGAACTAAAGGACAGTTGATGATAGACACAGACTATCCCGTTGAAGAGCAATGTATCGCGAGGAGACCTACTTAGAAAGTTTCTAGAACCGACGTTACATGATGAATTTAGGAATATACTGAAACCGCCTACATATCGTAACTGTAGGAAGCATGAAGACCAGATTAGACAAAGCACAGCACGCACAGAGGCTTTTAAGCAGTCACATTTCGCACGCTCCATACGTGTCAGTGGATTGGGAATAAGTTCTGATAACTGGTATAATGGCAAGTTCCATGTGCCATGCTCTTCACGGTCGTTTGTAGAGTACAGATTATAAGCTGCCTATTTTTTTGTTTAAATTTGGATTACAAGAAAATGGGCGTATTGCAAAATGTCCTAAATAAGTCTCCACCACCACCACCACCACCACCACCACCACCACCACCACCATCATAATGAGTGTTCTGCCCTAGGGCAGGTCTTCACATGTGCCTCTCCATGCAGTCCCATCATTTGTTACCCTATTGTTTTCTCACAACTATTTTCTGTCCCTACACTGTCCACCACTTGGTATGTTCTGCGACTTCTTCTTCTTCTACTTGTTCCTCTTCTTCCATTCACTATTTCCTCCATACCATCCATCAATAAACAATCTCTTCTCATTCAGTGTCCATGCCAATTGTGTTTCCTCATCCTGCTACCTTTAAAATTTCTCTTTGTTCTCCGACTCAACACCACCTAATTTCTCATTGTGCCTGCCTATTTTATCCCGTATCAACGCACCCACATGAAAGTCTCCTGTTATGAAACGTCTCGTTGGCAATTGCTATACGTGTTTTCACCTCCTTATTACTTCAAATGTAGTCCATAATAGCGCGTCGCTTATCTAAATGGTTCAAATGGCTCTGAGCACTGTGGGACTTAACATCTGTGGTCATCAGTCCCCTAGAACATAGAACTACTTAAACCTAACTAACCTAAGGACATAACACACATCCATGCCCGAGGCAGGATTCGAACCTGCGACCGTAGCGATCACACGGTTCCAGACTGAAGCGCCTAGAACCGCACGGCCACTCCGGCCGGCAGTTACCTAAAAACACTAGATTGTTCTGTATCTTCCTGCCTAACATTATAGTTGTTCTTACTTTTCTTGCACTTACCACCGGACATTTTGCCTTTCTCTTATTATTTCTCATTCCAATTTACTCACGTCTCTTGTTTAATTCTTTTAACATTTCAGTCATACTTTTCTCGCTCTCTGCCAATAACACCATATGATCTGCGAGTCTAAGACATTCTGTTCTTCTAACAACAACCAGCTCCCCTCTATTTCGTTTCAAACGTTTTTGAATGACCTGCTCCAAATATATTTACACACTAAGGAAAATAAAAGTATCACGGAGGAATTACCCCAGTGCGATGGAAATCGATACACATCATGTACGTGTAGGGGCAAATGAATGATTACAGTTGCAGAAAAACTGTTTAATATTTCTTAAATTTAAAGAACCTCTCTCACACCGGCCTGATTTAGCTTCACTGATCAGGATAGTAAAAACATGCGTATATTAAGGGAATTTTCATTGACAAAGCAGACTTATCACATTCACACAGTTCAATACTGTTCTGTCCTGAATAAATTAAGCTTAACTGAAATTCCATAAGGCAGTGAAGCAATTTCGAAGTCTCGGTGCGACGAAAATTGTCAGTCGATCTCCTGGAAACATTTGTAATAATTATTAACTTTCGGCGATCACATGGGGAAGACCGGAGATCTACTGGTAAGACCGTGTTAGCCTATTTATTTGAAGTAACTGGATGTCTTGAGCATTCAAAACGGCAGGTTCGTCCAGTGTAAATCAGACGTTTCCCACTGATCCCGTGCAACACAAAGTAGTAAGCAGACACTGTCAATAATAATAATCTGTTAAATAATACGCGAACACACTTACTTTAGTTTAGTTCATGTATTAAATTCCTTCTCATACAGAATCTCATCAAGATGGCGACTCGCTCAACAATACGTACATATAGATCCTTCTTTTACGACTAATCGGCAAGAAGTTTTTATTCTTTTCCTAAGAGAAAACATATATATAGCAGAGAAGCTATTCCATGGAGTAAATGGACGCTCCAAGGAATAATTGGGCTTGAAACTACTTTGCATTGATAATCGGTAAGATAAGAAGAGATATTTCGAGATATGTACTGAGTTATATAATTTCTAAAATTTCTGAAAATATCGTGGAGAGACCGCTGCAAGAGACATTACATCTGGATGATTAATTCAAGAGAAAGAGCTTCACAAATTGATAAGTCGATAACGTGTTGGTCCAACTCTGGCCTTTACGCGGGCAGTTATTCGGCTTGACATTGATAAAGTTAGTGGATGACCTCCTGACGGATATCGTACCAAATTCAGTTCAGTTGGTTCGTTACATCGTCAAAATCGCGACCTGGTTTAAAGAACCTCCCCATAGTGTTCCAAACGTTCAAAATTGGTGAGAGACATGGCAATCTTGCTGAGCACTGTATTGTCTGGCATGTTCAAAAACAAACACGTAGATACTATCTCCGTGTGTGGTGCGTAAATTGTCGGCAGGCACCGCACTTAGTGTCCCGAGCAGAGTTCAAGCCGCCATAGAGACAAAGGGTGGACACACTGCATATTAATGTCCACTAATAGGTATCTGTACACTTACTGATAGGACAGTGTATTTCGAAATGTTAGCAGAGGCCAGAAGTTGGAGCATTTGGCTTTCCGCTTAAAGCTTACGTGCGGCGAGTCGTCGTATCTCTAGAAAGAGACACCTCTGGCAACAGCAGTTGAAAGTCGCCTTCAAACTAGCCGTGCTGCGCTCTCTACCTCCGGTTATTCTCGTGGCCGTCAGAGCTGCCGTAGCCAAGACGCGCCCTGCGTAAACGCTGCGGACGTCTGCAGTCGCGCCTGACGATCTGTCACGAATTATGAAATGTATTCGCAGATACCAACTGTAATGGGACAACGGCTATACAATTTATTGGAAACGTACAGGATGTTTGGGGAGTTTGGTGGCCACCGGAAGTATTTAACCTCGGAAGAGTGTTCCTGCAGCCAGTCTGTAGCAATTGTGGTTGTGTGGGCGTCGCATTGTCGTGCTGGAATTACCCGCTTCCGTCGGAATGCACAATGGACATGAATGGATGCAGGTGATAAGACAGGATGCTTACGCACGTGTCACCAGTCAGAGTTGTATCTAGACGTATCAGGGGTCCCACATCACTCCAAATGCACACGCCATACAACGTCACAGACCCTCCACCAGCTTCAACAGTCCGTAGCTGACATGCAGGGTCCATGGAGTCATGATGTTGTCTTCATACCCGTACACGTTCATACTCTATAGACATTTTGAAGTGAGACTCGTCCAACCAGGCAATATGTTTCCAATCATCAACAGTCCAATGTTCGTACCGATGGGCCCAAATGAGGCGTAAAGCTATGTGCTGTGCAGTCAGCAAGGGTACACGAGTGGGCCTTCGGCTCTGAAAGCCCATATAGATGATGTTTCGTTGAATGGTTCGCATGCTGACACTTGTTGACGGTCAAGCACTGAAATTTGCTGTAATTTGCGGAATGGTTGCACTTTCGCCACGCTGAACGATTCTCTTCAGTCCCCATTCCTGCAGGATCTTTTTCCGGCCGCAGCGATGTCGGAGAATTGTTGTTTTACTGGATTGCTGATATTCACGGTGCCCTCGTGAAATGGTCGTACAGGAAAATCCCCTTCATCGCTACCTCGGAGATGCTGTGTCCCATCGTTCTTGCGCCGAGTATAATACTACGTTCAAAGTCATTTAAATCTTGATAACCAGCCACTGTAGCAGCAGTAACCGATCTAACAACCGCGGCAGACACATGCCTTACTCAGGCGTTGCCGGCCGCAGCACCATATTTTGCCTGTTTACATATCTCTGTGTTTGAATACGTATTATTATACCAGTTTCTTTGGCAATGCAGAGTAGATGTGACCCAGTACATCTATTGTTCTACAGTTCCACTCGTTAATAACCAAAGAAACAAAAAAAAAAAATCGGTCTTCACAGACTCTGCTTTTACAGGAGGGCCTTTTCCAATTCGAAATTAGAATGATGTTAATACCTTCAGCTGCT
This sequence comes from Schistocerca serialis cubense, assembly GCF_023864345.2. NCBI lineage: Eukaryota > Metazoa > Arthropoda > Insecta > Orthoptera > Acrididae > Schistocerca > Schistocerca serialis. The sequence continues at coordinate 820,084,886 of NC_064640.1, forward strand.
GACGGGCGCTGATATATATCAACGGAGACAGGTGAAAATGTGTGCCCCGACCGGGACTCGAACCCGGGATCTGCTTTCATGGCACACGCTCTATCCATCTGAGCCACCGAGGGCACAGAGGAAAGTGCGACTGCAGGGACTATCTCGCGCACGCATCCAGCGAGACCCACATTCTCACCTTGTATGTCCACACACTACATTCGTAGTGTCCTTTCGGACATTTCCGAAGAAACAGACACCATATCCATATAAATATATTTTCCAATTCGCGTGCGCTGCGTCTCCACGGGGCACCACAGACGCACCTGCTGACGGTGAAGGCACCCTTTCTCGAAGACGTTGCGCAATGGTAACGAAAAGCGTGTGGGGAGGAGTCAGACGTTCTGGACAACGATCCTGATAAAGGCGACCAGCAGCTCTTCCAGTACTGTGAGCTTGGCCACACACAATACTCGTGTCAGTGTATTCGGCAAAAGTGTACTCAGCAATGTTGCTCTAACACTCACACGAACGAGACTCGAACCAGGACAGAGAGGAGACAGCAGCATCATACGATCCGACGTAAGTAACCCCCCCCCCCCCCCCCCCAGTGATTATAACCCTGTTGCGTACAACATTAGCGAAGATGTATTTATACGGCTGTAGCACGGACATACGTTTCCATACATGGATTCCATTTCCAAATATCGTCACTCAGTTCCCTAGAAGTTTTTAACGTGAATTTTGGAACATCCTGTATCCCTCCAGTAACTGTACAGCTGTTTCCAGAATTAGTTCACTCTGCAGCGGAGTGTGCGCCGATATGAAACTTCCTGGCAGATTAGAACTGTGTGAGGGACCGAGACTAGAATTCGGGACCTTTGCCTTTCGCGGGCAAGTGCTCTACCATCTGAGCTACCCAAGAAAGACTCACGCCTCGCCCACACAGCTTTACTTCTGCCAGTACCTCGTCCCCTACCTACAGCTGTTGTACCACATTCGAAATATACGGATGTATTTCAGGATTTCGTCGTTGTGCAACTTCGCAGAAACATGGCTGAATTTTCCTGTATATTTGTATCATTAAAACCAAGCACCGTTTCTGCCCCCATATCAAAAAGTATTAGGTACTATCTTCATCATTTCAAGCACTACTAAAGTTGCTACGTGTAGGAAAAAATACCAATATCATACTGAAAATATCGGAGAGAAGCGATAGAATTCCTACACACAACTTGAAGAAAATAAATTTGGGTACTAGGCCATGTCATTATAAAACAGTGAAACAACTAAAATAACGACATTTCGACCATCGTTTGAACGATCATCTTCAGAGCGAATAAATGCCACGAAATTTCAAATCATCAGCAACAAAATGAAAGTTCGATTTGGAAACAAATTCTATTTCTTCTTTCTTATCTTCGATTAATTTCCCGAATTTCTCGTCCGTTTCGTATGTTGCTTTCTTTATACATTTCCAGAGCTTGCAATTTTACATAGTAACTCATGCCTGCAAACGTCATCTAACGAGCCTACGGAGCATAAAAATACAGGCGCCAGCTCCGGCAAATGTTTGTAAATAGAGTGTGACGCCGTGATTATGTATCTATTTGAGGTAAGGGCCCCAGTACCGGAAACGAATGAGTCGAAAGTTAAAAGGGAAAATCGTTATCTTACCTCTGACGGTGGAATACAAGTACTGATACTGTTGTTGTTAACTTTCAAAGGTGGTAGTATGGATCTAAGTAAGAAAAAATGTCCGGTAAACATGGGCCACAAAATGCGTACCTGAGGAGCTATGAGCACTTGTTCAATAGTGGAGACATGTTTTATGCTAGCGAAGACGAACAAGTCCTCACAGTTCTTAAGGTATGCATTTTACAGCTCATGTGTACTGAACATTGTTTTCTTCTTTCGGTCCATACTACCATCTCTGAAAGTTTCCTGCCCTACATCTTAGCTACAACACTACCGGTACATACTGTCAGATGTAACAGGAATGTCTTCTCTTCTGATTTTCCGTAATAGGGACATAACCTCAAATTGGTAACATCTTCATTGGATCTCCGTGTATACACATATTTTACAGACTCCAGCCCCTGTAACTTATACGAGTATACTCTGTTTCCAGACATCGATTCCTACGTAAAACTTCATCAGCTAGGTCCCCTCTACAGACTCGATAAGTGTGTAGCATGACGTGTGAAACATTCTGTATGCAAAGTGAATAACATGGAAGAAGGGGCTAGAACCCTCTCTCTCTCTCTCTCTCTCTCTCTCTCTCTCTCTGCCCCCCCCCCCCCTCTCACTTCTCAACTATCAACTACCAGCTTTCTTTTAAGTCTTACACCTGCTGTCTGATTTCTGGCAGAGCTCTAGATAACATGCCGCTCACTGCATTTTATCCCTGGTTGCATCTTAAATTCAGACTGTATATTCTGGTTAAAACTGTCAAAAGTTATTTTCTACGTCTAAAGATGTTATAAATATGAGTTGAATTTCTTCAACCGATCTCTAGCGGCTAGCGTATTCTCTCGAAATTGATTTTCCTCTAGCTCGTCTTCTCTAATGTGTTCCATTGCTCTGTAAATATTTTGGATCAGTATTTTCAGCTGGGACGTATGAAAGTGATGGTTTGGTAGTATTCGCACTTATCACTATTTGCCTTATTTGGTATTGGTGTTACGTTTTTCGTTTAGTCTGAAGATTTAGCAGTCACGTCAGCTAGAATAGATGTTGAGGAGTGAAGCAGCAAACGCCGACAGAGTGAGTCCTCACCGGTGCTGATAGAGCCCTCTGGTAGCGAAGCACTGCACTATAGACAACTGAGTGTATGAGGGACTAGTAGTGACACCTAGCAGCGAAGTGATAACTGAGTTTGTGAGGGACTAGTAGTGACACCTAGCAGCAAAGTGATGAACCGCAAAATGGCCGCATAAATTGAGTGACTTAAATGTCTATTTGCTGTTTATTTCTTCCTTCTGTTCTCGTAACATATAATGCAAACTACATCTCCGGCGACATTAATGTACACAGCATGTTACATTCATCATTCCCTCTTTGTAATTTAGTATTGCTAAAAGTTTTGTCCACACTTCTAAGCATTAAAAATGGATATGTGGCTCGGAATTTAATAGCAAAAGAAACAGCCATACTAGCAGACAGTCTCTCTCTCATTAACAAAAATACGAAATGTAGGTTCAATTTCCTCTGCGCAGTGAGGTGTCGGGGCTACTGTTGCATTAAATGGTACCAAAATAATCGCACAGTATTGTGGGTTAAAGAATTTTGAACAGCAAGGGGAACTGTAAGTAAGTTTCTTGCAATGCAACGTTAGTGATATAATAGTACAGCAATAATAGACGTTTGTCATCCGTTTTTCTTATTTTTCAATTTCACTCATTACTGATGGCAAACGCCTTGCAGAGAAGGTAACATTCTGCATCTTCGGCTACGGCCTTTACAATCTCTTTCATTCAACTAGACTTAACCTGTAGAGGTAGTAATATAATTTCTTTTCTGATCCACAAGATACTTTTACGAAAAGTAGAGGCAGAGAGGTTGTCATATAACTACTAATCGAAATATTACATGAAATATATGGACGTGTTAGTAAAATCGCCAAGAAATTCCTCTTATTAATGTTAAGTGTTATCTGTTTGATTCAGCATTCAGCTCACATAAAACCACGAGAAATATCGTTTTTCATACAAAAAAAAGAGTTTATCTCATTAGTGACCTGTGTCATATCAAACATCCCATTTTGACACTAGAATAATTTGAGAAAAAAAGAAGACTTGGGTTCGTTTTTGAAAATTCATTTAGTGAAAACAATGTATTTTTAAAAGGTATTGTCAACTGTTACGAAACTATTTCTTATACAGAATTTATCACATAGTCAATCATGATACTAAAATGAACACATTGTTGGCTTGTGTGTTGCTATTAATATAATATTTTGCATTTTCTTATGACTTTGAAATAATTACTGCTGTTTCAGCTCTGAGAATGTGTGAAATAAAGTATGTAATATATGAATCAGTATGATAAACTTCTTTTTTCGAATATTGACTGTTAACTACAAGAAAATGGCAGATGTTTGGGTATTTACCTCAGCAGTATTCAGCACACGAAGCAAAACAAAATCTTTTATTTATTTATTTTTTTTGCAAGGTTTTTATTTCATAGTTGTAATCCTAGAAATATTAGTGATAGTGAGATATATTAAGTACCTTAAATTATATGTGGATGAAGTCTGGTGAAGAAAGTGTGTGAATTAAAATTTAAAATGTTTGCAGCAGCATAATCAGGTTTAGTTTGTAGTGTGGGAGTGAGCTCCACGTGGGATCCGAAGCACGGACCCCACAGGGGTACCCGGCATGCGCCACATGCCAGGGCAGAGGTGGAGGCTAGTGTTCGAAATCTGAAAATTCCAGCGCCGGCCGGGGATAGAACCCCAGCCCGGCTGGAACGTTCAAGACCCCATACCACTAGACCACCGAGGACCTCGGCCGTTTCCTGCTCTGGAGTCAAGCTAGTGGTCGTAGAGCACTTCCTGCTGTCCTCCGTGTTTACACCGAGGCAGCAGTGGCATGGTATAACAGGAAGTGTTTACCTGCATCCGCTGGATATCCACTTAGCGTACGACTTATTTACCCGGCTGACGTTCATGTCGCTATAATGTTCTTAGTTGCATTACAATTATTTGCGGGGACCGAAAATAGGCCTATGCAGTTACACGCAGTCGAGTCTCATTATTTGAACCTCTGTAATTCGGTCGTGTTGTCAAGACCCATGTAAGAACTTCTATATATTGAAGAAACCTCATGTGTTCGGTACATTCCAAAAACGGAAGCGACCGTCACAACAGACAGACAGCCCCGTAAACATTTTGCAGTGAAGTGTCAGCCGGTACGTAATAATCGATATCTGGAATTGTTTTATCGGTTATTAAGATAATCGTTTCACCCCTATACACTTCGAAAAATTCTCGTATTTTCTCAATAAAGCATAAGCACAGTACATAAATCCGTCGCGAAAATGACATCGAAGAAGTACAAGTGTTCGAGTACCACAGAAAAGAAGTGGGTCCTTGAAGGTGTGGAACGGAGAGCAGAACAAAACTAAGATGTAATGTTTCGGGGTCCGCTCATACTCGCTGTAGACACTCCAGAAGCAGGAAGATCAGTTTGGTGACGTGTCATGAGGAGCGAGGAATAAATTCACTCTCAAATAACTACTGTACGAGATGCCTCGCCGCCTCTTGAAGGGTGTCATGGGATTCTGCGCCGTGTGACTTGGCGACGCCTGAGTCAACGCGGTGTTCCTGACCACATACATTTTAGCTGCGGGTTCTCCGACCTTCAAAGAAGCCGCGACCATGGGGAGGCTCTGCCTGTCGTTTTTGTAATAAGAACGCCCCTCCACATTTTATCTAGGCTTAAGACTGTCTATAGTGCATAGCCGTGTTTTAAAAAATAATATTTTTTTTTACCTTTTCCATTCTACAACATTACTTCCTGTCTTACTTTACGAACTTTTTGTAGGAATGTCGTAAATTTTAAACGTCTTAAATCCACCGAGTCATTATGTGTTCTAAAAATATCTTTTAACTCTTTTTCAACACATATGTATCTTTTACCTCTTTCACTGAAGAGGCTGACCAATGGATTATTTTTTTTTTTTTTTAATTTCAGGTATTGATTTTATTGCATTCGCCTTCAGCGTATTCATCAGAATTTGTAGATTCAGATAGCTTTGCTATGCCAAACTTCGACAGCATTCATGGTCCTGTGCATCGAATTGATGACGGTAGATAGCTGACCGAAATCACTTGGAAATAAATTCTCTGAACGCAGATAACTTTGATACAGTTGTGTTAGGTATCGAGGTATTACCTAACGCAACTGAAGCCAAGTTAAGAGTGAATTTATTTCGAAATAATTTCGGTCGACTGTCTGTCTTCACCAATTCTACATTTCAGATGGTGTACTAGGATTTTACATCTATTGATTGACTATATAGTCTACGAATTCATGATCTTTTCGCCACTGGGCATTTGATACGCTGTTACCATCCATGCATCATCAAGGCAGTCCGGTGAAAGATGTGCTTTACAGCACATATGCGGCAAGACAATCGAACTACTTCTTCAACCCTGTATTTCTCCACTAATCCCAGTTCTTCTATGTGCTCCAGAGGCGTTGCTTGAAATGAAAATTACAACTGGAAATAGATGGCTCGGAGAACACTGTTTACATAGCTTAATTTGCAGCCATTTCGAAGTCTAGCACTGCAGTTTTAAATGACGACCCAGTTACGACATTTCTCGGTTCAGAAAAAAATATTTCACAATTATTTTAACTTTCCTCTGGTAAAAAAGCTAGTCTTCCGTGCTTCAGATATCAACATGCAATGGTGTACAGTTGCTTCAGTTGTTTCGAACAACTCTGAAATGTCCCTCCGTAAGAAGAGATTTATTTTCATACATTTTCTCCCCTTCTTCGTAACTGATCACCAGGATTCATTTGTCGGGAACAGATTTATTATCTATTTTCAAAAAAACTTCAGTCACCTTCAAAATCTCTTCGCGCAGCTGAATCCCTGAATTAGTGCCATGGTTATGGGACATCCCAGTAGCTTCCCTTACAGTGTGCAGTCTTTCTCATAATTCGTCATACTTGCGACGTAATCTAAACGTGTATCTCGCAAATCTTGAAATTTCTCTTTAAACCTTCGGAAAACAGGTACTGTCTTCTCTCCGCACACTCTTTTGCAGCAGTTATGCATTCGTTTCTCAATCTCCACATCTGTTTCGTCAGGTTGGGCGAGAAACTTACTGTTCAGCAGTGATTCTACCATTTACAATTTCTAAACTGCCGCTGCTCCTATTTCGTTCGGAGTTCATGCACAGGCATTTCGTGTACTTACCACATTTTCGGTGCTCCTGGTACCAATTAGCATCCTTTTCCCTTTCTGTTTCCTTTTCTTTTTCCAACTACACGGACCAGTGACATTATCATCATCACCGCCTGTGTCTGACGTCAATGTGCAATAACCACTCACAGACAGTAGGTGGCAGCACTAGCAGTGTAGGGTATGCGTAATGCGGAAACTCAACGATTTATGTGACATCCAAAAGCACGTGATGATTGCCTTTCGGTCCACGGGTGGATGCATTTTCGAAACGGCAGAGTTCGTAAAATGTTGGCGTGTGGCCATATTTAAAGCGCACCGTGCATGGCGCTGTCCAGAACCGACACTGAGGCCGTTGTGGTGCCCCACGGGCCACAGATGACAGGAGTTACAGAAAGCTGCAGGTGAATAACGTGCAACTGTTGAGCAACTGACCACGCACGTGAACCAAGGGGCTACCGACAGTGTCTCCTCAAAGACCACTCGGCGAAAAATGCTGTGTATGGGTCACCACAGCAGACGCCTGGTCCACACACCTATGCTGACTGCTGTTCACCGGCGACGAAGGCTGGAATTTCCACGCCAGTTCTGCGACTGGGCGTCCACTGCATGGTGACAAGCGGGCTTTTCAAGTGACAGACGTTGGCGTGTAGTTCGTGATTCACCTGAAAGTGAATACCCTGCAACAGTCGACGGCAGGGTTAAGACAGGAGGAAGAATCGTTATGGTCTCAGAAACGTTATCGTGACACTCCCGACGTGATCTCGTCGTTCTGGAAGCCACAGTGGATGAGCAGAAATATCAGTCGGAACCGTTGCCACACCTACATCGAGTTTGTTTTCCCTCGGAATCTACCAGCAGAACAACTGAATCTGTGACACAGCTTGCAGTGTACGTGCGTGGTGTGAAAAGCACCAGGATGAGTTTGCTGTACTCCACCGACCACCAGGCTTCCCGGGCTTAACGGAATCGAGAATATGTGGGACCACCTCGATGAGACCCTTCGTGTCCTGGGTCCTCAACCGACAAACATAGCGCAGCTGACTGAGGCACCGGCGTCGGCATGGCTCAGTACCTCACTGACTCCTGCACCTTTCTCAGTTGTCCGCGCTTCGCGTTAATTGTATCCTCCTACAGTGAGTCGATGACGACACTCTCCCGTACACGACAGCATCATCAACAGCGGCAGATTGCTGTTCACTCTGCCTGTCGCATCATTTATGTCTGTAGAGAACAACAGCTGTCTGTTACACTTCCTGGGACATTCCTGACGATACCCTTGTCTCTGATCAACTCTCGCCGTCGAGAACGTACTGGTATCTGTCTTTGAGCCACTCACATATCTGGGAACCTACTCCGTATGCTCAAATACTAGGCCCTTCGTTAACAGTGAGCAGTGGAGCACCGTGTCAAAGGCTTTTCTCAAATCTAGGAGAGTGCAATCTGCCTGACACCCTTCATCCGTCGTTCGCAGTATATAACGTGCGAAAAGGGCAAGCTGGGTTTCACACGAGCTTTCTAAACCCGTGCTGATTTATGGACATAGGCTTTTCGGTGTCTAGGAAATTTAATATAATCAGATTCAGAATACGTTCTAAAATTCTGCAGAAAATCGATGTCATGGACACTGGTCTGTAATTTTGCACATCCTTTCTTTTACTCTTCTACTACTCGAGTGTCACCTGCGATTTTTTAAACTGCCTTAGGTTGGACCCATTACGGGTGTAATATTCAGAAGGCAAATGTATATTGATCTCGTTATATACGGGTGCCACTTGCGCTTTTCCAAGTCGTTTGCGAAATACTGCTGGGCAAGAGATAGGCGATAAATGCGAATGAAGTAAGTAAAACCGAAATTGTTTTAACCTACTCGCTGTCGCTGAATCCTTTCCACGCGATGCGTCCTTGAGCGTTTCAAACAGGTAGCAATAAATGCTCTACAAATGAGGTTGACTTTTGTACCGTTTCTTATGAGTTAATTACACTGCAGACAGCTTCCATTCTGCATAATATCAGCAACATGAAAATGAAAATTCACGGAAGTCAAATCTGGACTGTAGGGACGATGACGTAGAGTTTCCCAACCCATTATGGTTTCTTTTTCCTTCCAGTGGTTTTCCTCTCATCGCTGGCTTTACTTTGCTCATCAGTATGTGTGAGTGGTCAGCGCTGCATCCTGTACGCTGATCTTCCAAATAATCACCAAAATACAACTGTGGCATCCAGATGATGGCCAGCATCACTTTCCTCGCTGATGCTCGAGTTTTGAATTTCTTTCGGACCGGTAAGCTGGTGTGCTTCCATTTTACGCCTTGTCCTTTCGAGTCGGGTTCACCATTTAGAGCGAAAGTTTCATCACACGTTAAAATCTCGTTCAGAAAAGGTTCACCTTCACATTCATAGAACTCTTTGTTTCCTGGTGTTGTTGTGTGAATTCTTTCGGGACTCACGTTGGACTTGTTTTGCTGTACTTGAGCATGTCACTGACAACGTTACGAACTGTGCCACTACCTATTGCAGCTATTTTGCTATTCAGTTCTACTGCAACACGTCGGCCATCAGGAGTAATGTCGTCAGAGCCGGCTTTAACCGAAGGAGGAGACACTTCAATTGGCCGGCCACGGCATTTTTCATTTGTCACTGAAGTTAGATTGTTTTTGAACTGTCCTACGTATTTATCGAAAATTTCCGTCGTTCGCACAGCTTCGACCACACTGAAAAATCATTAGAGAAAATATTTTGGCCGTTTTCCACCTTATGAAAGGGAAAACGCATCGCTGAATGTTGCTCAGTTAATGTGGAAACTTGAACCCGACGCGTCATTGTTCATTGCAACATTAAGGTTATAAATAAAAGTTTTTTGTTAGTCAGACGCTCTCAACTCATCTCAGTCATGCCAACCTAAAGTCATGAAACTACAAAAATTCTTCCTACAAACTATTCGACTTCATCAATTTGCCTTTGCAGGGGAAAGTCAGGAAGGAGTATGCTCTTAGTATTTAATCGGTCATTTCAAGTTGATGAGAAAGTTAAAAGAAACAAATAGCAAACCATTGCTCATTTAATTAAGAACAACATTTATCAGAGTAACTTTTAACCCAAACCTTAAATGTCATTATATATATGACACTGCTCGTTCGTACTCGTGGCCGCATAATCTGGTAAGAGTACGCATTAACACCAATAACAAGAAAATGCACCATGACCTTAATAAGCTGTGCATTCTTCATGCCATGTTGGGAGTAATTATCACACTTAATACGGTCTTCCGTGACAGACTCCTTTTAGTCTTCAATACACCTTGGGCAGTTCAAAACATGAAGTTGGAATAATAGACAATTGCCAAGGTGATTCGATAAACCCTATGCCAGGCACTTAGATGTGATTTGCAGAATATCCATGTAGGTGTAGATCCCTCCTTGGATTGTGCCCTGATTGTTGCTGAAGATGATGGCGCAGTTTAATCCAGATTAGCCGTAGAGATTCTACGTTGTTCGTTACTGATATTTTGTCCCTTCTTGGTTTAGTTTGTTTTTCTAACAATACATTTTTGTACGTAGACTCAAACAGAATTTCGGATATTTTTGCAGCTTTCTTTAGATGTTTGAAAACCTAAAATTGTGCAGTTCACAAAACGAAAAAACATAGTATCCTATGACTACAACAGCAATAGCTCTCATTTCCAATCGTTCAAGTCACACAAATACTTCAGTGTAACACATTGTAAGGATACGAAATGGAAGCAGGACTGAATAAAACTCAAGACGCGTGCATAGATTTGTAGACCTGGAAAAACGTTCGACAATGTAAAATGGTGCAAGATCGAAGTTCTGAAGAAAATAGCTCTAGGGAGAGACGGGTAATATATTCGCACAAGACCCAAGAGGAAATAAGAGTGGAAGACCAAGAAGTGCAAGGATTAAAAAGGGAGTAAGACTTTGATATAGTCATTCGCCTCTACTGTTCAGTGAGTGCATCAAAGAAGCAATGAAGAAAATAAGAGAGAGGATCAAGATTCAGACTGAAATACGGGGTGAAAGGATATCAGTGACACGGTTTGCTGATAATATTATCGTCCTCAGTGAAAGTGAATTACTACCGGATCTGATGAATGAAATATACAATATAATGAGTGTAGAATTTGGGGTGAGAGTAAATCAAAGACAAAAGTGATGAGATGAAGCATTAACGGGAGCAGCGAGAATCTTAACATTGGTGATAACGAAGTAAGAAATGGAACCATCAAATTGTCTCAGTCAAAGGTAAAGATGGTGGCGGACTGTAATTCGTTGTTAGAATTAAAGGGAAATATAATCAGTGCACAAAGATGATCTTTTTCGAACTTTTGGTGTGACCCATAGTCTAATATTGCTCCAGTGTGTGGGACCTGACCCATATACGACTAGCAGGGGATACTGAACTGTTCATAAGAAAGTCAGCACGAATGGTTACAGGTTTGTTTGGCCCACAGGAGACTGTAACAGAGATGCTGAAGAAGTCGGCAGATGCCTGAAGATACACGTAAGCTATTCGGAGAAAGCCTACTTGCTAAAAATTTCTAGAACATACCCTAAATTTTGAATACGCGAGGTGTGTTGAAAAAATTTCGGAACATTCGTAATTTCGCGCCAATGGCGTGTTGGGGCGAAATGCAGTTGACATCCCTGCACACGCGTGTGCTTAATGTGTAACTGCGGGAAGTTTCATTGTTGTATGTCTGTTAGCTTATTGTTCAGTGCTGTATTGAGTAGAACGTTGTGTCGCACAGTTGGCGAACTTCGAGAGGGGATAGTTAGAGGAGCAATGCGCCCGCACTAAATTTTGCGTGAAACTCAAGAAAGCCGCTGTTCGGGGTAGCCGCACAGTATGAGGGGCCTTGCCACGGTTCGTGCAGCTGCCCCCGTCCGAGGCTAGAGTCCTCCCTCGGGCATGGGTGTGTGTAAGTGGTGCAAGCCTAGGGACTGATGACCTCAGCAGTTTGGCCCCATAGGAACTTAAAAGCTAAACTCAAGAACACCTTTACAGACACACACAAAATGATGCAGGAGGCCTATGGTGATGAGTGCTGAAGCCGTACTCGGTGTTACGGATGGTTCACACGTTTTAAAAACGGCCGGACGGAAGACGATCCCCGTGCAGGACGTCCTTCGACTTCTGCCAGCAACGTTTGTGTCAGGAACGTCAACGAAACTGTGCGTGCTGAACGAAGACTGACTGTCAAAGAGATTGCAGAAGAATGTAACATTGCAGTTGGATCGTGAAATCCTAATACAGCATCTTGGAATGTATCGTGTTGCCGCCAAGTTCGTGTCACGGCTCATGAGTCAAGAGCAGATAGACCTCCGCCTCGCAATCTGAGAAGAGCTTTAGGATCACCCAAATGAGAACGAGATGTTCCTTAAGAAAATTACAACTGGTGATGAGACGTGGGTCTGCCGTTATGACGTTGAGAACAGGGTTCAGTCTTCACAATGGGTAGGGAAATGTTCTCAATGATCAAAAAATAAAAACCTTGTCAGGTCAGCTTGGCCCTTGCTGACTTTTTTTTATTTCCAAAGTTGAAAACCAAGCTGAGAGGACGAAGATTTGTAACGATAGACGCGCGGTCCAGCGAAAGGCGAACCAAGTCTGCTCCCGGAAGTGGAAACGGTGTTTGGAGCGGTGTATCAGTCGTGGGGGAGATCATATACAAATAAGTGGAGGTTAGCGTAGAGAAGTTCCAGAATTTTTTGAACAGACCTCGTAGACGAAAGGTAGTTAATACTGGCAAGTGGTCTGCAAATGTTCATACGGTTGCGTTCGCTTCCATTCGCTGCTGTGGAAACTGGGCTTAATAATAATATTCCCGGAGTGAGATGTAATTGGCAACTTTGTAAACGCTGAGCTGTGCCCCGCTTACAGCCCAGGCAAAATTATTCTCGGAGGGACACATCATTATCTCCTTCGTGCATAGAGTTGCTTCGGCCACAGACGGCAGCAAGGGGGCTAGGGCAGGGGGTACTGGCAAATGTCTGATTGCACTCAGGAGCAATGGTCTAAGAAAGGCTGGGAACCAATGTTCAAGTGCCTGTGAATGTATACTGAACATAACTGTGGAAAACTGCAACAACTCAATTTTTGAATTTTTTTAATTCGAGTTAACTAGTTTTGGAGCCGTTTCAGGATCATCTTCAAATGTGGCGCACAGAATTCGCTTCTTTATTTCTTTAGAGTGAATCTGGGTACTGGCTCTCTGACAAGAACTCTTTTAATGTATCGCCACGAGCGGCAGTTACACGGCGACATGTATCGGGAAACAAAACCTCCTGCTTACCGTGACAGCGTGGGCGGTATTGCAGTTAATATCCATCTGGCAACTTGCGTTTTAGTTGTCTGATGGCCACTGATTAATCTCTTTTCATTGTAAATATAAATACGAATTGTCACCATATATCACCAGCATAAAGTTTACTACAGATGTACATTACAAAGATCTTCACTTAAAAATACAGCATACTTTGCTCGAAAACAATTTATTTTTTATTTTTATGTGTATAACACGACGGCGTGCTGAGAAGATAATGACTCGGTCTGTTTTATTTGATAAAGTCAGTAACATTCTACATCTTTACTATGGATATCTGCAACCCTCTGCTGTTAGAGGGCTCCGATTTTTCGTAACATAGCGGTGTGCGACGTGACTATGTTGGTGGGTGAGAAAGAGCTCACAAAACTAAAAGCACGAATTCGAAGACTTCGTCTGCATGTGGAGCACACTCTCCTTAAGCATGACAGTGCCAAGCTACACACGAGCGCTGCGGCATCTGCAGCAATCCGTCGTCCTTGGTTCACTGCTGTCGATCATCCTACACAGAGTCTCGATTTTCGTCTTTGTGCAAAACTAAGAAAACCTTCGAGGACTTCAATTGTTTCAAGCGGTGCAAGCAGAGGTAAGGTTGTGGCTCTGTTAACATAGTCAAACAATATACTGTGACGGTATCAACAAAATAGTATGTAGTTGGGGAAATTGTGTTGGTTTCCAGAGTGAGTGTGTTGAGAAATAAATTTATAGACGTGAAGAATACAGATGTAGAATGTTAATGAAGTTTGTTTTATTTAAAAAGCGTTGCGAGTTTTCACATAAAACATTTGTCGACATTACTTTTCAGTACGTCCTCGTACAGTGGATGTCTGAGAAAATACGTCCATTGATCAAAATAAGTGTTGACATGAATGCTGTTAACAGCACTAGGTTCAAAAAATTTTAACTGTATGGCAGTTGCAGATTAATTTTATTTGCAGCTAGCGCGATTATATGAGTGGAATATTAGATTTAATGGTGAGCATTTATGTAATTTTTAAGCATTGTCTGTATTTTCATTCTTCCTCTTCAAGTGCCTCGTCCTCCAATAACACTGCCGATCGGTAGCATGATCTGTTGTCCGTCCATGGTTTTTCAGAACATTGATTCAGTGCTGAACCCAAACTGCTGGTTTGAGTTATTTAGCCAGGATAATTCTGTGCGTCGTGGATCACGTATGCCATTAATCTTTCAAAAAAAAAAAAAAAAAATGGTTGAAGTGGCTCTGAGCACTATGGGTCTTAACATCTGAGGTCATCAGTCCCCTACAACTTAGAACTACTTAAACCTAACTAACGTAAGGACATCACACACACACATGCCAGAGGCAGGATTCGAACCTGCGACCGTAGCTTTCGCGCGGTTCCAGACTGAAGCGCCTAGAACCGCTCGTCCACAAAGGCCGGCCATTAATGCTTCCTTGAATTATTAATTTCAACAGGTTTTATTTATTGTTGCGGAATTGCGCTACCAAAACAATCGAGTTTTGCTCTCTGGATGCTGTTGAGAATTTCTGCGTCTTCGTACCGCCATATTTTTGTCTATATCCGTCGATGGTATCCTTAATATTTTTCGACATGATCGCATTTCAAATGCGTAATACCGTCCATGACTCAGCGCCATAGAGTAGGACACCGAACGTGTAACATCAAAGTAGTCGAGTGCGAATCCTAATGACTGGTCTGAAGGTTCTCAGCAGTCGCCGCGGACTAAATGACTGCCGGGGACTTGGTGCATTGGCTACAAGTTTTCTAGTAATTCTGGAGATTTTCCTTTGGACTAAGTACGAAGTCGTTCTTCTTTGCTTAGATCGTGCAGGTTTCAGACCGTTTGTGTTACTGTGCCTACACTACTAAATGTGTGTCCATCACCATATCAATAGATATAATGAAACGGCAGCCCTCTTTCGTTATGTCTTACAACGAGATTTCTCCAGCGGTAGGATCGACTTTTTGAAACCATCTATACGGCTATGTAAGTTAAGCACCCAAGTATCACACACTGCAGCCATTCATCCTGGTGGGTCGACGTTTGCGAGGAACTGATGAGAAAAGAAATTCCGAATTTTGTGTGAGACTCGATAGCATTAAGAAAGCCGAATGACATAAGTTGGTTGTGAGGGTAATGGAAAGGATACTGGCTTCACATGCATGAATCTCACCAGAGAAAGAAATCTATTTTAGGTCTTTAGCGAAGTGACATTGATAATCATTTTCATTCAATTGATGTAAATATTATTATTTTTTATTTCCACTTCTCGGTCACGTGATTCAATAGTGATATGAACTTCTTCATTTGGTGTAATTTTTCTTATCATCATCCCTTCTCCACTGGAAATATTTGTTCGTGAACTTTTAATTATCTTCATGTATCAATTCCGATTTAATTTCTCCTGTTTTTATGACCCTGTACTTTCGTCTACGTTATTGTGTTCATTATATCGACTTCTCACTTTGCTTGAATTTTATTTTACTTTTAAAACCTTCTCTCATTTAAATCTTCATCTACACTATTATTTCCATAGTGCACAAAGAATTTAGGTTCTGTTTTAAATATTTGTATGTCGATTACCACGCAAAAAAAGGCAGGTCTTGTAATGAAAAATACATTTTTCACACTAATGCACAGTCAATATAAATAGATTATTTCGTCTTTTGTTTTCTAATTAATATATCGGAGTTTTGAAATAATTGACTAGTCAAATAGACAGGTATAATAAAATACACATTCACAAAAATTCCGATTGGAAGAAGAATGATACAAAGAAAAATTGAACAAATGGAAAAGTTCATACGGTGCTTAAAACGATGTGACAAAGGAATAGAACGAAAGAAATTTCATTTAAACCAATAAATTGAGTAAAAATAGGCATCGAAGTCATTTCGATAAAGATTTAACAATAAAAGTAATTATTGCACCTGACGAGGCATGGTTAAGCTTCTATCCTAACCATTATGACACGTAACCAGACTATGGAATACGACTTCCTTACCGCTATCATCACGCAAAATTTGGAAATCTTTTCCGTCAGTTACTTGCGAACGGAGGCTCACCTGGATTCTGATACAGGGGATCCTAAGTTACACTACCGCTTATTTGGTTTCAAAGAGTCGATCCCACCGCTGGGGAGCTCTCCTTGTTAGTTTTAAGCGTAACAAACGGCACATTTTGAAAGAACAGTAATGTCGCAGTCCAATAGCGCCAACTAGCGGTGGCCCCTGCAAACTTGAAAGACGACTCTAGCAACGGCAAAGAAAATTTTACTGTAGCAAGTAACCTGGCAACGCTACACACACATTTAGACAACTGAACAACAACGTAATAATAATGAAGTAATAATAATAAAAATAATAATAGGTTCGCAGGAGAGCTTCTGTAAAGTTTGGAAGGTAGGAGACGAGGTACTGGCAAAGCTGTGAGGACGGGACGTGAGTCGTGCTTGGGTCGCTCAGATGGTAGAGCACTTGCCCGCGAAAGGCAAAGGTCCCGAGTTCGAGTCTCGGTCCGGCACCCAGTTCTAATCTGCCAGGAAGTTTCAATAATAATAATAATAATAATAATAATAATAATAATAGGTCCAGTCACATTAATGTGACCAACTCCTATTTTTGAGGTCAACGTGTAATAACTCATAGACGCCAGGTGATAGCATTAGTAGGTGATGAATTGGGGGGGGGGGGGGGGGGGGAGGAGGTGGGAGGCTAGAAACAGTGAAGTCGTTGTCATAATGCCTAAAAGGGGCGATTTATGTGACGTCCAACCGGGCATAAACGTTGGCTTTCTTCCCAAAGGTGGAAGCATTTCCGAAATGGCAAAATCTGTAATCTTTTCACATCCCACTGTATGTAAAGTAAACCGTGCGTGGCAAAATCTCTGTATTCTAATCCGGCTCCGAGGCAGCTGTGTTGCACTACGGGCAGTAGGCGACACAGGTGAACGATAGCTGCAGATATGTGTGCTGGCGAATAGACATGCAACTTCTGTGCAGCTGACCGCCCAGACGAACCAAGGGCTACCACCAATGTTTCCTCAACAACGTATGGGCTTCCGCAGTAGGCACCTGGTTCCTGCACCCATGCTGACTGCTGTTCATTGGCGTTGAAAGCTTGCATTTGCACGCCGGTACCACAACTGAAAGTCCACTGAGTGCTAAAGGTGGCCTCTCCATATTAATCACATTTTGTGCCCCATCGGACAGATTTTCATTTGCGTGTAACGTCTGAAAGCAAACGCCCTGAAACCCTGAGGGAGCGTAATGGTGTGGGGAATGTTTCGCGGCATTCCCTGGGTGATCTCGTCATTCTGACAGGCACAATGGATCAACCCAAGTACGCACCTATCCTTGGGGGACCATATCCACCCTTAGATGCACGTGTAACATAGCTCGCATTGTATGTGCGTGGTTCTGAAAGCTCTAGGATGAATTTACCGTACTGCCCTGACCGCCAAATTTCCCGGCTTTAAACCCAATCGAGAATCTGAGGGGCCACCTCGATCGAGTAGTTTGTGCCACGGATCCTCAATCGATAAAATTCTATCGCAGCTGGACAAGTACTGGAGTCGGAATGGCTTCTTATCACTGTCATTACCTCATCGACACTATTCCTGTACATCTCATGCTGCAAAAGGCGTTTATTCAGGATTTTAACACGTGATCACATTACTGCGTTTCGACAGTGTAATAATACTAACAAATTTCGCGTATTTCAGTGCCCCTTCTTTAAGTCTTTCAATTGGACGGCAATTTTGCGACTTGCTTATCATTAACGTACACCAGTTGTCCAACCGGGGAAAGGGAATTGGCAGTTTAACGTGGAATCCGCACCACGTGTTGTTTCTACCGATTCCACATATCATTGAGAGGTGAAGGCTGGATTAAACGCAGACTAAAAAATTTATTGGTTCAACTGGGACTCAATCCCGCGATTCTCGATTTGCAGCCACGCGCTGTGCCGGTAGACCACCAGGTCCAACATTTACGAGATGGTAATCGAACTGTATTGGCGGAGTATTTCATCGTATTTTACGTCAAGTAAATGTGCTGTGGTGCAAGCCAAAGTAAATTCATGCTAAGGGCATCAATTCCTAATCCAGAAAAACGTGCAGCCGGGGCAGTACTGTAAGTGGAAATCGGACATTCATGCTCTAAGTGAAAATCAAACGCTTCCATCTTTCGTAACGAATTGCTATACATCTAGAAAACAAACCAAAATTGTGAAAACATTTCATACAAGACTACTGACAAATTTTTATGAGTAAAAATAAACGGGTATGGTAATGTCTGGTGATGTCTCGCTAGGACCGCCATAGGGTGTCTTATCATTTGCTGTAACGCGTGCCACGAAATACTTCGTTCATTTGGGCGATCAGGTCATAATTTGGGGGACTCTACCGGATGAATGCGGTGGATGTTCCAGTATGTCCCGCTGCCACATACGCGGAGCTCCTGCACAGGGCTCGTCGTTTGGCGTCGTGCATTGTCGTGAAAGTTGTTGGAATGCAGCGCCGGAAGGAAAGATAGTTGCGCGGTCCGACCACGTGCCTGCCTTTTCAGTCTTGACCCAAGCACGTTTTTCGTGTTTCCCAAACATACTATTAAGGCACTTGAGCTAGCCTCTCCTACTTTGAGATAGTACACACCGCAGCTGACTCAAACACGACCTATGCCGCTGACTTTACTACTTCAGCCCACCATCTATCAGCAACAGAAAGCGTTCGTACCAAATGACTCCCATCCTTCATGTTACAGCATTGTGCTACTACTTTTTATCCAACACATGCAAAGACGCATGTGTGAGTACTTGTTATCTCCCATCTTGGTAGTTGCCTAATTATTGGTAGGTTTTGAAGTGCGTTATCTATACCGGGTGTATCAAAAACGATCATCCGATCTGGGCCGTCTATATTTCTGGAACTAAGAAACATATACAATGAATTTTGTTTTTTGATGAACGGAAACTGAAAAATATTTTTTCATCCTTATCATTGGTGTTCAATATGCATTCTTGAGATGCACGGAATGTGTCAATGCGGTGTTCAAATTATACCAACACAGCAGCAAGCATGTCTTGAGTTTCCACAGGTGCTGTTATGCGATGTCTCAGTTCATTTATTGCTGTTGGTAACGTAGGTACATAAAGAGTCTGTTACAAAATCATACATATATAATCACATACAGTCGGGTACGGTGACCTTGGAGTCCAGTAATCTAAGGCTGAGTCATTTAGTCCAGTGTGACCGATCCATCGTTCAGTAATCGTTTGATTTACAAATTCCCGCACTTCCAGATGCCACTGTCGCGGTGCTCCATCCCATTGGTAAATGAAGTCGTTCGAATCAAACTGTAGGAAAAGAAAGTTTTCAAGCATATCGAGATATATGCTTCCTATAACAGTGTTTCCGGCAAAGATAAATGAATCTTACACCTGTTCCCGTTAAACTGCACAAAACACATTAAATTTAGGAGGGTCTATTTTATGTTGTACAGCTTCATGCGGTTGTCTCGTACCTCATATTGTCACATTACGACAGTTCACCTGTCCGTATAAATGGAATGTTGCCTCGTCACTGAACACTAACTGTAGGAGAAAACAGCCATCCTCCACCTTGCCAAGAGTGAAATTACGGAACTTCACACGATGTTATCACCCTCACGAAGAGCTCGCAGTAGCTGAATTTAATATTATTTGATGCATAGACGTCGACGCATAGACGCCAGACGGACATCGGGGGCGTGCTGAGCTGTCGAGCTGCACGGCGAACGGATTTCTGCGGCCCCCTCGTGAAACTGTGGCGGATGCGTTGGACGCCTGTGTCAGGCACTCGGGGACGGCCCGGCGATTCGCCTTTCCGCAAACATTCTGTTTCTCTTAATCGTTGATGGCATCGTCCAATGCTCTGTGCTGTAGGAGGATCCGCACCGTACCTTGTACCAAAGTCACGCCGAACACTTATTACTGCCCACGCTGCGCAAAATGCAGAACACAAAACGCTTTCTGTCGTCGCGACACCAGTTTTACTAGGACTGAAATGGGCGGTCAGTGCTGCTGCCAAGCGATGACCATGTAAAGCCCGAGGCTTTGCTCTTTCCAGCGGTGCGCTATTCACGCACATATGTCGAATAACATAATAGTTACTTTTTTTTAATAGGTTGGTTCTTTTTGGTACACCCCGTATATTTACACTCTAAACCGTACCACCAAGAAATTACCCCAGTATGAAGGAAATCGGTAGATGTGATGTACGTGTAGAGGCAAACAAATGATAACAATTGCAGGAAAATTGGGTGATTCATTCTGGAGAAAGTCAAAACGCGTTGGTCCACCTCTGGCCCTTAAGCAAGCAGCTATTCGGCTTGATAAAGTTGGTGGATGTCCTCCTGACGGATGTCGTACCATATTCAGTTCAATTGATTCATTACATCGTCAAAATCCCGACCTGGTTGCAAGGAGCTGCCCATATTGCTCCAAAATTGGGGAGAGAGGCGGCGATCTTGCTGGCCAGTGTATTGTCTGGTACGTACACACAGATGAAACTCTCACCATGTGTGGTGCGTAAAATATCGTCGACACTGAAAGCGTTCCCAGCAGAGTTTAACCCCTCGTAAAGACAAAAGGTGGGCATACCGCATATTGAAGTCCACTACTAGGTGTCTGGATACTTTTGATCGGATAGTGTATTTCAGAATGTTATCAGTGGCCAGAAGTTGGGATATTTGGCTTTCCCCTTAAGGCTGGTGCGGGGCGGGTCAATATACCTCTAAAAATAGACATCTGGCAGCATTAGAGGAAAATGTCCATCAAAGTAGCTGTGTTGCGCTCTCTACCTACAGTTGTTCTCGTGGGCGTCAGAGCCGCCGTAGCCATGACGCCCCCTGGGTTTTATACTGCGGACACCGTAGTCGCGCCTGATGAGCTCTCATGAATTATGAAATGTATTCGCAAATTTCAATTATGTTGGGACAACAACTGTACAATATAACGTAAACATGCAGGATGTTCGGAAATCCCCGTTACAAACTCCTGTAACGCACTGTTTCCTCGCTACAGCCATTTGAAAACATGTTGGTATCGCGACCACTTGTACACGTAAGTTATTAGGTATGACGCAGTACATCAGTAGTTCCACAATTCCACTCATTAAAAGCAAACTTAATAAGTTTTCAGAAACACTGTTCTTTACAATACGGCCTTCTCCAACTCGGGTGCGCTGCGTCTCTTTGAAGCACTACAGTCACCCCTGCTGACGGTGAACGAATCATTTTCTCAAAGTCGTTGCGCAGTTGTGGAGAAAAGCGTATGCCATGAAGTCGGACGCTGCGGAGAACGAGCTTGATAGAGGCGACGAGCTTCGCCATACAGAAGGATCATGTCGGTGTATTCGGCAAAAGTGCACTCCGCAATGTTGCTCTAATACTGACAGACACGTGAGTGACGCACGAGCCATGTTAGAGTGGTGGGACAGACGGTAAATGACATCCGACGTAAGCACCTCCCCCCACCCCCTCCACCTCCCACGATGACTACCCTGTTGCATACCCACCTAGCAAGCATGTATTCAAACGGTTGTAGCACGGAAAGTATACGTTTCCGTACGTGGGTTCCAATTTAAAATATTGTCGCTTAGTTCCCTCTAAAAGTGCTAGAATTTCGGAAAACTCAGTATCTGTCCAGTAAACTGTACAGCTGGTGTCATGCCACATTCGAAATATCCGATTATATTTCAGGATTTCGGTGTTGTGGCACTTTGCAGAAACATTACTGAATTTTCCTGTATATTGTTATCGTTAAAGCCAAGCGCCGTTTCTGTATCCATACCATAAAGCATAAGTACCATTTATATCATTTCAAGCACTATTTCAGTTGCTAGGTTTTAGCAAAAAATAATTGTATCATTCTCAAAATATCGGAGAGAAGCGATATAGTTCCTACAAAGAACTTGAAGAAAATCATTTTGGGTACTAGGCCATATCATTATAAAACACTGAAAATACCGACATTTCGACCATCTTTTCAGCGATCCTCTTCAGGGCGAATAAATGCCAGGAAATTTCAAATCAGTGCACACGCCACTGCAAAGTGAGAGTTCAATTAGGGAACAACTTTTATTTCTTCGTCTTCTTCACTTTTGATTAGTTTCCCGAATTCCTCGTCCTTTTTGTATGTTGCTGTCTTTATACAAGGTGTTTCACAATTCACGTTACACATTTCTAGAGCTTGCAGTTTTACTTAGAAACTCGTGCCTGCAAACGTCACCCATCGACGTTACAGGCGCCAGCTCCGGTAAATGTATGTATATACAGGATGATCCGGGATTGTGTTACAAACTTCCTAGGATGATGGAAACAGACAAATGTATCGATTTGAGGTAAGGGCCCCTGAACCGGAAACAAATGTGTCGAAAGTTGTAAGTGAAAATCGTTATCCTACTTCTGACAGTGGAATACAAGTACTTGTACTGTTGTTGCTAGGATTGTAGGGTAGGCAACTTTCAGAGACGGCAGTATAGACCAAAACAAGAAAAAATGTGCAGAAAACATGGACTCTAAACTGCATGCTCCTGGAGCTATAAGCGCTTGTTCAATAGTGGAGACTGGTTTCACGCTAGCGAAGATGAACAAGTGCTCATGGTTCATGATGTATGCATTTTACAGCCTATGTGTACTGCACATTGTTTTCTTCTTTCGTTCCACACCACCGCCCCCGCTCCACACCACCGCCTCTGAAAGTTTCCTGTCCTACATCTTAGCAACAACGATAACGGTACATACTGTCAGAGTAACAGAAAGGTTTTTCTGTTATAATTTTCCAGTACAAGGACATAATCTCAAATTTATACATTTATCCATCTGCATCATCTTAGAAAGTTAGTAACATCTTCGTGTGATCCCCCTGTATACATACACAGGCGCCGGTGCCTATAACTTTGACGCTCTGTAGCGTCGCTAGATGACGTTTTCAAAAGTAGATTCCTATGTAAAACTTGATCAGTTACGTCCCCTGTACAGCCCCGAGTAGTGTGAAGCACGACTTGTGAAACACCCTGTATATAGAATGAATAACATCAGGGAATGGACTAAAACGCTGTCTCACTCACTTCTCACGTATTTCCTTTCTTTTATGTCCTTCAACTCGTACAGCTGCTGTCTCGTTTCTGGTGGAGTTCTAAGTAATATTTCGCTCGCTGTAATTTTTTCCTGGTAGTATCTTAAATTCAAACTGTATATTCTGGTCAACATTGTCAAAAGATTTTTCTGTATATAAAGATGTTATCAATATGGGTTCTGTTCCCTCCAAATTGATTTTCCTCTAGATCAGCTTCTGTAAGGTGCTCCATTCCTCTGTAAATATTTTGTACCAGTATTTTCAGATAGGAGTTATCATAGTGGTGGTTTGGCAGTATTCGCACTGACCACGATTTGCCTTTGGTGCTAATACGTTTATCGTTTAGTGTGAGGATTTAGCGGTTATTTCAGCTGGCGTATACGTTCAGGAGTGAAGCAGCAAATCCCGGCAGAGTGAGTCGCCGCGAGTTCCGGTACAGCCCTCTGGTAGCGAAGCCCTGCGCTATAGACGACTGACTGTGTGAGGGACTAGTAGCGACACCTAGCAGCTATGTGGAGAATAGGAAAATAGTATTGCTAAAAGTTTTATGCACGCCTTTTAGCATTTAGAATGGAGATATGGCACGGAATTTAGTAGCAAAAGAAAACAGCCATAGTAGCAGTCTCTCTCTTGCAATGCAACGTCAATGATACAACAATAATAGACCAACTGAATCTGAAGAGGTAGTAATATAATTTCTTTTCTGACCTGCAAGATACTTTCATATAAAGCTGAGCCTGAGAGGTTGTCATGTAACTACCAACAGAAATATTATATGAAACATGTAGCCCTGTCAGTAAAGTCGTCAAGAAATTCGTTTTTTAAATGTTAAATGTCATCGGTGTAATTTAACATTCAGCTCACATAAGACCAGGAGAATTATCCTCCTTCATACAAAGAAAGAGTTTATCTCATTAGTGACCTGTGTCCTATCATAATCTCATTTTGACACTTGAATAATTTGAAAAAAAAAGGCGTGTGTTCGTTTTGAAAATACAATTAGTGACAATATACGTTTATAAAAGGCATTGAGTGTGAACTGTAACGAAACGATTTCTGATACAGAATTTATTTATTATCATATAATCAATCAGAATACTAAAAAGAAAAGGCAGACTGAGACACCTGAAAATATTTTTTTCTTTTACTATTCACTTGTGTCATGGTATTGATATAATATTTTGCATTTCTTCTGACATTGAAATAATTTATCCTGTTTCAGCACTGAGAATGTGCTAAGTAAATATGTATCAGTATTATAGGCAAACTTATTTTTCCAATTACTGATTGTTAACTACAAGAAAATGGAAACTGTTTTGGTATTTATCTTAGCAGCATTTAGCACAAAAACGAAAATAAAACGTATTTAGTTTTTTTAGTAAAGATTTTATTTCATTGTTGTAATCCTACAAATGTTCCTGATACTATGGAGTTTCTTTTGACAGTGAGATATATTATGTAGAAAGTACCTCGAAAATATATGTAGATCTGGTCTGGTGAAGAAAGTGTGCGTATTAAAATTTAAAATAAGTGTTTGCAGCAGCATAATCAGGTTTAGTTTGTAGTGTGGAAGTGAGCTCCACGTGGGATCCGAAGCACGGACCCCACGGGGGTGCCCGGCATGCGCCACATGCCAGGGCAGAGGTGGAGGCTAGTGTTCGGAAGTCTGAAAATTCCAGCGCCGGCCGGGGATAGAACCCCGTCTCGGCTGGGGCGAATAGCCCTAGCCGAGGCGCTGGAACGTTCCAGACCCCTCACCACCGGGGACCCCGGCCGTTTCCTGCGGTGAACTCGATCTGGTAGTCTTGTCACAGTACAACACTTCCTGTTGTCGGCTGTGTTTACATCGGACGCTGAGTGGCGGACTCTAGCCGGCGACATTAGATCGCTGTGAGGGGGAAGTGTTTACCTCCGACTGCTAGCTGTCCCCCTTACACAGCTGAAGTTTTATTGCGTGGCTGTAGGTGCTTTACAGTTATCAAAGACATTTGAAATCAGCCTTTGCGACTGTATGCAGTTGATACTTGTTAATCATTTGTTTCAACCTGTTCCCAAATGCCTCGAGAAAACCGAAGAAACTTCTTCACTAATCGAGGTGACTGTCATAGCAGAACGACCCGCAGACATTCTATAATTACAAGTCAACGCCTAGCTTACAACGGATAATTCTATTTGTTTCATCAGTTGTTCAGGTAATCATACTGTCATTCAGCACCTTGTGACAGGCGTCTGTTTTTTACAATGCACGAAATACCACAGCATATTAATCAGTTGCAAATAAATGCCTGTGTGTGCAGTTCAGGTCTGCGCCGTAGATTTTTTGTGAAAGCGTCGGGATAAAATCGTAACGTGTTTCATATTAATATGTAATTTAATTATCAATATCTGTAATACAGTGGTCACACGGTTACTCACAATTTAGGACTTTCAGTGGCTGGTGTACGATATAGCCTTTGAGTACGTTATCGCGTCGCGCTGTTTCTTCCTTTTTTTCCGACTCTGCGGGAGCTGTCGCCTTCTCTCAGCGCTGCACTTTTTAGGCTTCTGGGAGGGCTTTTCTCGCGTTTTCTGTAATTTAGAGCATATTTACAAGTCCTGTGAGACGAACTCTTCCTTTGTGTCATAGGTTTAAACTCAATACAGATTTCGCTTATATTCCGGCGAATATTTTTATTTTCTATTCCGGCGATCCCTAAGCTGTTCATCGCAATGACACCCAAATCAGTATCCTAGCTTACAGCTACACCAGTTTATAACTTTACACAAAGATGATTTGTAACAATGACGCGCATATGCCTACACTGGTACGATGACAACACAGGCAACAAGCGACAACCACGTACAGACGGCGTGGACTTAACCTTTGTTTGCGCACTGTCGGTCTCGTAGTTATTAGTGATTCAAATCTGACGCCATTTTGTCACACAAGAAACTTTGACCAAGGAGAAAGTAGACGTTTTCACGTCAGAATAATTTCCAGGAAGTTTTCGACTTTCGTAAAACTGAAACGAGTTTCGACGCTGTGGAATGCAACAAGAAGTAGCAGGTAACGATTTGTTTCAGGATTCCACCATTCATGCTGCAAACGATCTTCGTGCGGAAAGATAATGTTGCTGATAAATATTAAAAGGCGGGAGCAAGCAGACCGGGCGAGGCGAGTCCCCGCCTCTTGCTGAAAGCTTATGGAATTGCCTTACTCGATGCAGGGTACAAAAGGTATTTGTCGGAGGTTATAGCTTAACGGAACGCTAAATCATTAACTGTTAGTCTGGGAACCGAAGTCTCAGATACAAATAAGGAGTGACACTCCAAAGACATAAGGTCGTTTATAAGAAATTTAGTTCACAAAATGCATCCATTCGTGACAGTTTGTTCATTATTGAAAAATGAATGAAGCTGAATTTATGTATTTTCGAACATTTGTGTGTGCCTTCCGTTTCAAATACTAAAGCAAATAACATGTAAGAAAACTGGGAATAGAATAGTAAAAAAAAATCAAAATTTTATTTCGATTTTTGCTGATTTCATCTAGAATAAAGTCGAGTTAAATAGAATTAATTATTCGAACTTTTTCATGGATCCTTTGAACTTGGAATTGTGCAAACTCGATTGTAACGGTCCCCTGACCTTCAAATTTTCTAGAGTCTGCAGTAATGTCTAAAAAGTAGAAACAAATCTTCTCGTGCTACTATCCACGTTGCAGTGGATGCTGATTTGGTTGTCCTTTTTAGTATATCAGTATGATTATAGAGTCCTAATCAACGTAAGCAACGCTGTTACGGTATAAACGTACGTTTATTTTCACCAAAGTTGCGTAAGAATGCGCTTCTGCCATGCATCCCCACTCCCTAAATCCGCCACCAGGCAAAAGACAGTGAATACTCTTTCCTTTGTTTTTCACCCTTCATCGATGACAAGTGATGATGACTTGGCAGCAGAGACCTGCATAGCTTTAGTGAGTGCTCTCTGGCTGGCCTCCAACAACTGAATGCGATGTTCATTTTCATTATCTAGTAACTCGTATGTTTGAGCGATGATGTTTCGAATTCTGTCGGCAATCTGCTCGACAGATTCGTCTCGTCGCATTCGCAAACTGTGAAGCTGCTCTCTGTAGAATCTTATCGCGTTTTTACGTTTAAATCTCTGAACAACAACCGTTCTAAACTCATTGTAATCTTCTGTTTTCTCGCAAGTACGCTCCGCGCTAAATAAATCTTGTGCTGCTCCTCGAATTCTTAATTTGACAACCACTAGCTTATCGGAATCTGACCACGATCCTAACAGGACGGCACCTTCAAGTTTACGAAGAAATACCTTGACATCATTTTTGGGTTCCCCACTAAACACTGGTACTAACGGCAATAATGAAAAATTCTTTACTGTAGTTGTACCTGTACTGCACGAACTATCATTTGACAAGTCTTTCGCAATGTTACACTCGCTTCTTTTGCTTTTAATTGCCGAATCTCTTCCTGCAGTTCATTAATAACAGGTTGTAAATCGACAACGTTACTCTGACTGGATTGCGACTTTTCGTGTAATTTAACGCCAGTGAGTCAATCAAATGTAAAATAAAAATCCATCACTGCCTTTGGTATTCTAGCCAAACTGGAATAGAGCAACCCGAATTCCAGCGTTGGGTGTCCTCGCGTAGTCGGAAAATGTTCGTGCTGCTGCTCTAAGTTTACGTTCTATTGCATCTCTTCAGGACTGGGATTTTTCCACAATTATCCCACTTCTGACTCCACTTCTATAAGGGTGTTGTTGCCCCGGATAAAAATTAGACGAAATATTTGTAAGCTGTGGGTCCTCGAGGTACGACAAATACGCGAACACGAGAAGTAAGTTTAAACAGTTTTATTAACAAAGGCCGATTATAAAACACGCTCGCTACGCTCACCCATTATCACTGTGTCTGACATCCTAATTATGGTCGTATCGAAAGGCTCCACTGTGATCTAAGGAAAGAGACACATTGGCGCCCGAGCTGGCGCTAGTTAGTTGGGCGCGCTGCGGCCAGAGGCTGACTTCCTGCGTCGCACTGCAACTGGACACTAGAGATGGGGCATCCGCTCTTGAACTAATTCATAGAGTTGAATCTTTCAAAGGAGTGAACAATCAGTGATTCAGAAAAAAAGAACGGTAGCTCCACACGTTTCCCACGGCAGAGAGAGAGAGAGAGAGAGAGAGAGAGAGAGACGGAGCATATCAGCAGCGCCTCTGCTGGTCAGAGCACAGTGCACGCCACACAACACAGCCAGCGCCGGCCTCTGCCCTGCTTCTACCTTGGCTGCCTGCATTGTGCAGTGCCCCATTGGATTTTGTGTTTCACATATGCCGTGCCGTCTCTGTGCGTCGTCTGGTGCAGCTTAACTTCGCATCGCACACTGTCGGCGATCGTTTCAGTCGCACGTCCTGCCCTCTGGGCAGTTGATGCGAGCAACAGGACAGAGAGCCACCTAGCGGATAACATAGGAACTACTTGCAACAACCTGCTCGCAAGGGAACGGACGATTTGTCTCGGAGCGGGTGAGTTCACCGCTCCCCCCACCCTCGGAACTCGCCCGCTCAACGCTCACCCCACCGTTCTCGACTCTAGCCAGAGCGTTGAGCAAAGCGACTCAGGTGTCACTCTGGTTTCTGCGGTCTCAGCTCACGCAGTAATATAGCTCGCGGCTCGACCTGCTCGACTCAGCGCCTCTGCATCGGAGTTCGTCCCTACTGGATATTGTTCTTCGTAGTAATACCGCTACGTATATTACATTATTATGTTATGTATACATCAATTGTTTTTATTTTATTTTTATTTGTTTAAACTGATTAGATTAGGTTCCTGATGACTCCTCTTACTATAGGATTTTTATTATGGACACTCGAATTTACGCTTTAATTACGAGCGAACCGATAAACGTATCACAAAATGTGATACTACAATATTTTCCTTATTTTATTCTGCGTAAGGCTATATGCAGCACTTTCGTTTTACAGTCAAATTTATATATATTTTTTTCTTATTCTGGTACGGATTTTGCGATTTTAGGCGTCTTCGGAAGGAAACGTTCACTTTAAAAATATATGGCTTGCGATGTATTTGTATGAGGTTAATGAAATTTTAATACATTATAGCCAAATATATTGTTAATGTAAATCTCAAGTTACAACATTTCCCGATCACCCAAAAAACCACGATAGTGCAAAATAAATCAATAATCAAAAACTTTGTCATATCGTGGAAATTTCAATAAACAATACAAAATTCTTACTCATTATCTGTGTTACTTCAAAATAGGATCAAATAAGATCAAAATACAGGTATAGTACTGGAATAAACCAAGTTTAAAGTGCAATGTGCCATCCATTTATTTTCTATTGTAAATGAGTGGTGAGTCATGAAAAAGAACTAATTCATTTCAGGGAGTGAACAGTTCTGATCCAATCTCTGAAAAGAACAGTTTTGCCCATCTCTACTGGACACACGTGTACTGACCGAGCAAACTGTCAGCTGGCGAGCGCGTGTTAAGTACCGCGCAGCAGCGTGCAACCCGTACATACTTCCAATGTCGTGTTTGCAAAGATGGACATTGGGAGTGAAGTGGCGCATCGTGCAGCCTATTGCGCACAATTTGAGTCATAACACGACGTCCTGAGGCTGCATGAAAAGCATTATTGAACACGATGGCGTTGCTGTCAGAGTATTGACCGTCTAGGCACGGTTGAACTACAGACAACTCTAGCCGTGTACCTCCTTCCTGGTGGAATGACTGGAACTGATCGGCTGTCGGACCCCATCCTTTTACTAGACGCTGCTCATGCGTGGCTGTTTACATCTTTGGGCGGGTTTAGTGACATCTCTGAACAATCAGAGAGACTGTGTCTCTGATACAATATCCGCAGTCAACGTCTATCTTCAGGAGTTCTGGTACATGAGGTGATGCAAAACTTTTTTTGATGTGTGTATGAACTTTAGCAGAAACGGGACCTACGGCGCCCCAAATCGTCACTGAACCCCTCCATGTTTCACTCTTAGGACGTAAAGTAGGCCAGAGGTTGGGAACAGTGTAAACGAGATTCATTCGACCCGAGCACTTTTTCCCTGTTACTTCATAGTTCAGCTATTATGATCTATGTGCCTAGCCGGTCGGAGTGTCCCATCGGTTCTAGGCGCTACAGTCTGGAACCGCGCGACCGCTACGGTTCTGGTACATGAGGTGATGCAAAACTTTTTTTGATGTTCTCTTCTTGTCTACTGTTCATCGTCCATGTTTCACATCCATATATGGCAATACTCCATACAAATACTTTCAGAAAAGGCTTACTGACACTTAAATCTACACTCGATGTTAACAAATTTCTCTTCGTCAGAAACGCTTTCCTTGCCATTTTATATCCTCTCTACTTCAAACATCGTCACTTACCTTGCTGCCCAAATAGCAAAACTCATCTACTACAGTGTCTCATTTCCAAATCTAATTCTCTCAGCGGCACTTGATTCATCTCGATTACATTCCATTATCCTCGTTTTGCTTTTGTTGATGTTCGTCTTATATCCTCCTTTCAAGACACTGTCCGTTCCGTTCATCTGCTCTTCGAAGTACTTGGCTGTGTCTGACAGAATTACAGTGTCATCAGAAAACATGGAAGAGTTTCTTTGGCTTCCTCAGTGTCCAGATTGAATAACATTGGGGTCAGACTACAACCCTATCTCAATCACTGGTTCCCTTTAGGGCCTTCGACTCTTATAGCTGCCGACTGGCTTCTGTACTATTTGTTAATAGCCCTTCGCTCCTTAGGTTTAACCCATGCCACCATCAGAATTTAAGAAAGAGTGTTCCAGTTTCTCCATATGTACAAAATATTTTCAAATTCGCAACAGAAAATTGTCTTTGGAATTTTGTGAAAAGGTTTCACCACAAAGAAAACCGCCCTTTTCTAATGATTGCGACACCATAGCACGTATCACATCCGTGACACACTCTTTTTCAGGATAATACAAAACGAAATGCCTTTCTTTCAATATTCTTCGCAAACCCTATGTGGTACCATAACGATTCCATACCGCCTAGCAATACTAGGGTTGTTCGGTAAGTCTGGTGAATTTCTATGAAGGAATGGAACATTTTCGTTGCACCTTCATCGTTGGTAAGCTTGATTACTCCAAGGATCGTATAAATGCTTTCAACATTGTTCAATGCACAGTTCATCGTTGACAACCGTCTCAAATAGTCAGTGTGTCGACTGCGATTGAAAATGGAGAACACCGAGTTTCGTACTGTTGTTAAACATTTTCATTTGAAGGACTGAAGTGCTGCATAGATCAAAACATAATTGGATGTAATTCACACCGATGCTGCACTATCTGCGAATATCATTCACTTTTGTATTAATGAACCCATTGCCAAAACCTGTGGTATGGTAATGCAAGACGTCGAATAAAAATTCGTTTGACTACTGAGGCTGTAGGCATCTCAAATGAGCGAGTGCATAATATCCTGCACGAAGAATTGGCTACGAAAAATCAATGTGACAGATGGATAGGACGATTGCTCACAGTCGACCAAAAGCGTATCCGGCACAATATTTCAGCACAATGACTGGTTGTTTAAACTGTTTAATCGCAGTCCACAAGATTTTTGTCATCGACTTGTCACTGTCGATGAAACCTGGATCCATTATTATACATCAAAGTCCAGACAACAAGTGAAACCACAGCGTACTACATATTATTAACCAGTCATCCTGCCCACTTCCAATTCCTTAAAGAACTGAACTCACACATATAAAACAGGTTCAGACGTCTGATTACTTTACAAATGAGTTAATGTGTCGTATATTTGCCTTTAGGCAATGGACAAACGCTAGTGAAATTGGGATTACTAAGTAATGGGATACAAGCAGTCCCGCTTTGACCAATGACGTCAGAAGTTACCACAGATGATGTATTGAACAGATTTAACAGCAAAGACCAATGTTGAGAAACAAAGGAGTGCGGGATGGAGAAAACATATCACGTACATCCATATTTCGAACATAATATTAAGTATATTGCTTCTTTGAATCGTAGTTTCCTATTCTTCACCGACCTATATAGGTCGACTGAAGTAGGGGCTACAAAGTTTTCGAATGTCGGCCTCTCCGCCTTCGATAGTATTAGTATCGGCTAAAAAATATCGTAATAATACTATTGCTAGTGAAGGCGGAAAAAAGCAACAACAGTAAAATTTGCATTCCGTAATGCAGAACTGCTTCTAGTCTTCCATGTTCACAGGAATAGATAAATCCATACCTACAAACGAATATCAAAAAGTAAAAACTCTCCAGAGTGAAAAAAACATTGTTCCAAAATATGTCAAACTCCCTAAGAATTAGGGTAGCTACCGAATGAATAGGAATGAACAAATGATTTTCATTAATACAAACGACAGAAATCATTCACAATATCTAGCCCTGTCTTTTAAAAACCTTTTATTTATTCCAGTTTACAATGATGACGCCTCGCCACAGAAGATAAACGATTGTTATCATTGGCTCGAAAATAAAGACATTAATACTAGCAAGTAAACTATGACGTCACTGATTAAAGCCGACGCACTATATCGGGTGCACTGGAGAAGGCGAAGACTATTTTGTCGTCTGAGAAGGTGATGACAACTGTCACTGTTCTTTTGGGACCCGCAAGGAATGATCCTCATAGATTACCTGGAAAAGGGGAAAGGTACGCTATTATGCTTCATTGTTGATCGTGTGAAACTTTCGTTGGCTGAAAAAAGACCAGGACTGACACGCAAAAAAGTGCTCTTTACCACGATAATGCATCATACCACACATCAGCGATAACAGTGGCGGAGGTGCATGAATTGATTCCTCATCAACCGCTTTCACCAGATTTAGCCTCAAGCGACTTTCTCCTGTTCCCCAACTTGAAACTTTGTGTTTCTGGGAAGAAATTTTCATCAAATGAAGATGTGATGGTTGCAGTCAACGGGTATTTTGCAGAGTTCGACAGAACCTATTTTTCCGATGGCACGAAAAAGCTGGAGGACCGCTGAATAAAGTGTATATACCTCAAAAGAGACTTCGTTGAGAAGTTAGGTGAGCTGTTTGTTTCGTCTACATTTTTTTTCGTGTTTTGTTACCAGAATTATCAAACCACCCTCGCACACCCTAAAAGGACAGACAAGCGTAGTACAAGCAGTCTCTTTAGGCTTGCCTAGAACGTTGAGCCAGTTGCTAGAGGAAACGAAGTGAACTAGAGGAGAGGGTGCTAGAGTTGAAGTTAAGGCGGTGATGATTATAATTCCGCCCGCGCGTTCTCCCCTCCGCGCACCGTGCTTGTAGGCGGTTTCTGGAAACACGTCAAGCGAGCGGTCCAGGCACAAAGATTCGGAGGGGGGTAATATTTACGGAAAAATTAAAACCAGCAGCCGTAGTATTTACAAGAATCGGCACGCCGCTGTGCGAGAGGCAGGGACCTCAGTAAACATTCGGCCCGGCTGCAAACAGAGAAATCTATTTGAGAGCTGTTTGTTAACAACAGAGAAAGCAGAGACTCTTATTTAAGCCCAGGGGTTAGCGGCACAAGCTAGTCTGTGGAACCGTCACGGCACGCGAGAAAATTCCGCTACAGCCATCTGGCCGTACGCCTTTGCTTTACGCTCGAAGCTATGAAGTCCTAGGACACAGGTTTTCGGCGCAGTCGTGTAATACTCTTCCGCATTTCGCCCTCATTCCTCTCTTTCACTGAGGGATGATATGCTTAAAACTTCTGAAACATATTTTCAGTGAAGAAAATGAAGTCTGTGCCACACATGGACTTACATGGGGAGGGGTCTGCCATGTGGGTCGCCAATTTTGATCAAGTTTTGAAGGACGTTGTTCTGTATTGAAAAACAGAGAAACAGGTGTTTCGTCCTTTTTGCTAGACGCTCTCAAGTTTCTGAAACAAAATCTAGGTCATAGTTAACGGCGGTAAAATCGTATTTTCCACGCTTTATATATAAAGACCGACTAAAAACTATCATTTTTTTATTAGTATGATATGGGGTCCAAAGTTAATAACGTCGGAGTTATTAGCATTATTGTGTTGTAACTTGTGCATCCGTCATTGTAGATATCTAGCAGAGCGAAATCATCGGTCGAGACATTAAACTATTAGACTGCTGGACCATGTTCACTTCTTGGTCGTGGTTTTTTTTAGTACGATATTTTTTCGGTGAATCTGATAATATTCTCATAATTGGAAGTACCTTTATTTCCTCATTTTAAGTAAAACATCGGCAGGTGTAATTAATAATCGAGCGCACATAATGTGACAGCTGATTTACCGGGTGATCAAAAAGTCAGTATAGATTTGAAAACTGAATAAATCACGGAATAATGTAGATAGAGAGATACAAATTGACACACATGCTTGGAATGACATGGGGTTTTATACTGACGTTTTGATCACCCAGTACTTCGGGATACATGACGCGCTACGAGACGATAATGCTCAACAGACATGCATCTTGAAGTTGACACCACCGGAATGTACCTTTCTTTGTCAACCGTGTGACAGCAACGTTTTCGGACAAGTAAAGAATTTAGGAGCACGACTTGAAAATCTTGCGACATCACATCACAGTAGAGCAGAGAATTATAGGATAGGACGTATGCTATCAAAATTCATGCCTCCGTCTATAACTAGTTGTCCGCGCCTATCTTTCTGGATATGTTTATAGACGCTTTGCACGCATCTAAATCGATATCTGACACGTCTCTGTTTAGCAACGTGACTCGGATAAGTATTCCAAGAACAGTGTACCGGAAAATATGTCAATGTGGCGAGATCCTGTGCGTGTTTTGCGCATGGTGCCATAGGTATGTATGTTTTGCCTGTCCTTGCGCTAATTTTCATCTCATTCATTGCAAAAAGGCCCTCGAATAGATGATCATCTACGATTAACAATAATATTCTTTAGATTTATTTTTACAGTCTGTATCACATTGAAAATAGGTGTCAGTACATTACATATACTTATTTAATAATTAATCACATCTCCCGATGTTTTACTTCAGGAAGGGGAAAGAAAAGTATTCCAGTTATCAGATTATTATCAGATACAGCTAAAAAAGCTACAGCCAAGAATCGAACACCGTCCAGCAATCTAATACCAAATCGCCGAATCAGAGGTGCCCAACCTACAGCATGCGAACACAAAAACGTTAATAACTCGAACATTATTAACTTTGTATCCCATATTATACTGATAAAAAATGTATGCGCTTAGAAGATGTTTCGTTGTAAAGGACTGAAAATACGATCTTCCGTCATCAACTTTGACATCGATTTTCTTAAAAAAATAGTGTGTAACAAAAAGCCGAAACACGTTTCCCTCTACTTTCATTACAGAACGTCCTTACAGAAAGTTGATCAAAACAGGCGACCCACTTATGGGCCTCTCCCCTTGCTAGTTACCGGTACCGAATAATTACAGATAAAAATTGTTTTCCAAGTTGTTCGTAGTTAGTTGTGGATACTTTTGACAGTCATTCACTCATGTCCTAAAATTCCTATTATTTTTCGTTGTCGAATTTACATTGCACTCTTGGACACTACTTGAATTACTAGGAGCAAAAATCGGGCTATTATCTAGGGATAAACCGGTCAAGGACGCAACTATAAACAGACGTGTCGTGTTTACGTAACAGCCGTTACTGGAATAACCCTCGGATCGATCTGCTGTTGTGGCGCTCGAATGGGAAGAAATCTAAACACTCAGTCCAAGGAAAGCCGTAAATTGCGTTGACAGCTAGCGTCCTCAGTCAAAAATGATTCAAATGGCTCTGAACACTATGGGACTTAACATCTGAGGTCATCAGTCCCCTAGAACTTAGAACTACTTAAACCTAACTAACCTAAGGACATCACACACATCCATGCCCGAGGCAGGATTCGAACCTGCGACCGTAGCGGTCGCGCGGCTCCCGACTGTAGCGCCTAGAACCGCTCGGCCACTCCGGCCGGCCGTCCTCAGTCGTTACGTACCACGTATGCTCCATACAAGGCTTTATTTCTTTCCATCTCAGGGAATCAAACTCGCTTTGCCTTATTGTAGCATACATTTTACAACATGTGCTAATCAGTGCTTCCCTTGTTCCGGTATCTGTATGATCCCAGTAGGTGGTCTCATTATCTTAAAGAAAGCTGTTTATCACAGTGTCAGCGTGCCTCCGAGAAATGCAGGAATTCATTGTTTTGTTTCTAGTAACTGTGAACTAGAACGCGTTTACGACAAGTTGCAATATGCTGATAGAACCTATACTTTCGAATAAGTGATCGTTTATTTCCTCGCAAGGAATCAGCGATGTAATTTTATCGATGTAGCTCTCCAACAACGAGCTGTACTTCGACATTCCAGAGGCATTGTTTGCACAATTTTTGGGTCTTCTAAATATGTACAGTACTGAGAAACATAAACTTTGAACGTGTTCTAAAATTATGGAAAATCAAACCAGTCATATAAATCTTATTTCGTCTTCAAACAAGGCATATAAACTTTCATTCATAAAATTTAAGACGAGGGCCGAAGAGTATGATGAGAATTCGGCAGTGAATAGCATAGAGGTGTATCCATGGGCGTGATTAAGGATAAATATAGCGATTTACAGAATCCACGCACTCGGTGTAGTTCCTTAAGATAAGAGGTGTAAGAAAGTGGGAAAAGGATATAAGAGGCAATAAGTATAATGAGACGAAACAAGGTAGATTTACGTACCTGTGACACATTGCTGATTACATGCGATGTCCCAAGCGAAAAAATTACGTCTGTTAGATGGGTATGCAAGAGTTTTGAGGAGTCAAACTGGACCATAATTACTACCTGGAAATTCATAATTCATACTTTCTACTTTTCTTACAGTTCAGAACATTAGAGTCTGTATATTGAGCAATCTGTAACAGAAACCAAGGAGAATGAGGAAATAGTGTAAGAAATCAGGGAGAAAACTTGAAGGTCTGATGATGTTACAATTCTGGCAGGCGGCAAAGGACTTGGAACAGCAGCGTAAAAGAGGTTTTAAGCTGAAAATCAACAAAAGTAAAAGGAGGTCTATGGACGACGATAGTTTCCATTAGAGAAAACCTGCCGTAATGGCGTCAAAGGCGCACTGGCGGTATGTACACTCACATCATTGTACGTGAAATAACCATACGTCATTTCCCCAAGTTGTTACTTCCCTGACAAAAATTCGTGTTGCACTACACACTCCATGCCGAGGATTTTCAGGACTCCAAGATTGATTGGTCTGCGAATTCATATACCAGATACACGCAGGCATGCTTCAAGTACCTAATAGCCGGTATGTCCACCTTTGGCACGGATAAAAGCGGCGACGCATCGCGGCATGGAAGCAGTGAGGCCTTCGTAGGCCGCTGGAGACGCCCAAGTCATCAAATTCCAGGGAAGGACGCGGTGAGCTCTGACCCCACGTTCAACCACATGCCAGATGTTTTCGATTGGGTTCAGATCTGGTTGGGGGTCAACACATCAAATGGAACTCGACACTGTTTTCTTCGAACTACTCCGCCATATTTCTGGCCTGTGACGTTGAAAAATGCCACTGCTGTCTGGAAACATGACCACCATGAAGGGCTGTACGATGCTTCTTGGCCGTCATGCTGCCCTGCACGAGCTCTACTGGATCCGTGGATGCCCACGTGAATGTTCCCCAGAGCATAATGGAGCTTGTCTGCGTACCACAGTATGGGTGTCAAAGAGCTGTCCCCCTGGATGAGGAAGGATTCTTGCACTTCCATTGGCACGAAGAAAACGCTATCGGGACTAATCAGACCGTGCAACGCTATGCCAATGCGTCCAGTGCCGATGGTCACGTGGGCATTTCAGTCGAAGTTGCCTATGTCATGGTGTTAACACTGGCCAATGCACGGGTCGTCAGCTGCAGAGGCCCATAGTTCGGCGTACTCTTTGTTCAGAAACACTTGTACTCCGACCAACATTAAAGTTTTCATGTTCCTTTACAGAGGAAAATCCAAGAAAATAGCTCCTGCTTAATCCTCGTACCACTGAAAAGATGGATGAAGTAGTTATTAGCGTCAGCGGTGTTGAGAAACAGCTGAAATCGTTAAAATTGAACAAAGCTGCATGGCCCGATGGAATGACTGTCAAATTCTATACTGAATTTGCGGTGGAGTTAGAAGAAGGAGCTAATTGCAATCTATCGTAGATCCCTCGAACAAAAAACCGTGCCCCGTTGTTGGAAAAAGGCTCAGGTCACACACCTCTACGAGAAGGGTAGTAGAAGTGATCCACAATGACGAATCTAGTCACATGACTGAGACGATATTCCATAAGCGCGCAATCTCACTGCAAGCCGCTTGTGAGGTACGGCGTCAAAAGCCTTCTGGAAATTTAGACATACGGAATTAGACGAAAGCCCTTGCAGTAGTGCTCAGCACTTGTTGTGGTTGAACAGCTAGTTGTGTTTCACCGTGTTGACTGTGTGCCAATAGACCGTTTTCTTGGAAAAACAAAATACGTACCAAAATCGTGATGCCTCTCAATGCAAACCAGCATGGATTTCGAAAACATCGATCATGTGAAATCCAACTCTCACATAACATGCTGAAAGCTTTGGATCAATGCAATCAGGTAGACGCAGCATTTCTTGATTTCCGAAAAGCATTTGACTCAGTACCACACCTACGCTTATTGTCAAAAGTTTGATCGTATTGGGGGTGGGGGGTGGGGGGGTGGGGGAGATCGAGTGAAATTTGTGACTGGGCTTAAGAATTTTTGGTAGTGAGGACACAATATGTTATCTTGGATGTCATAGTCAGACGTTGAATTAAGTTAGGGTGTGCCCTAGAGAAATGTGTTGGGACCCTTGGTGTTCATTTTGTACGTTAATGACGTTGCAGACAATATCAATAGTAAAATCAGGCTTTTTGTACATGATGCAGTTATCTATGATGAAGTACTATCTGAGAGCAAGTGCATAAATATTCAGATGTTGATAAGATTTCAAAGTGGTGCAAAGATTATCAACTTGCTTTAAATCTTCAGAAATGCAAAACTGCGCTCTCCACAAAACGAAAAAAGCGTAGTAACCTGTGACTATAACAACAGTGAGACACTGATGGAATCTGCCAATTCATACAAATGCCTGGGTGTAACACTTTGGGGCGATATGAAATGGAACGATGACAGAGACCCAGTCGTGGGCAGGCAGGTATCATACTGGGGAAGTGCAGTCTGTCTACAAAGGAGATTGCTTATAAATTACTAGTACGACCTATTCTAGAATATTGCTTAAGTGTGTGGGACCTGTAACAGATGATACTGAACATACACAGAGAAGGACAACACGAATTGACACAGGTTTCTTCGGTTCGTGGGAAAGCGTCATAGAGGTGTTGAAGAAATTGAACTGGCTGACTCTTCCAGGTAGACATAAACTTGAAAGTTACCTGAATGAATAAAAATATAGCAACTGACGTACTGTTTCTGATTGTAAGCTCTGAGCTGTAATAATAAATCAACTATCGCAATGAGAAGGCAAAGCTGCATTGTAATAACAATTAATTGTCCTAATGAAAAGGGGAGCTTTCATATTGTAAACGATAGTAATCTGACCGCAAGAATTTTGAACAGTGTAAACTGTCTGAATAATTAACTTTGACATGAAACCTAGAGTAATTGGTTTTGCAAAATGAATCACAAAAACTGTTTCTGAATAACATAAGTTGGCCCTGATTGAGTAAATAAAAAAAACATAATTTTTCTCCTTACCTCTATTCTGCGCAAATCTGGATAACGTATTGCAATACTGCTCTGTCTTGCGCGCCACTGTGCTAAAGCTGCAGATTACTGTATCCACACAGAGACATCGAAAGGTACAATGAGTTCTCCGTTAACTGAAGATAGAACTGTTTATCGAATACTCCTGGTTGTATGATCCATTAAAAAGAATTGTAAGACAAAGGTTGGTAAGAAAATGAAATATGCGCATAAATGACCACACTGCTGTTTTTTGTATACTGTGAAAAGGTGCTAAGGACATATTTTAAATTTAATGTACTTCTTAACATACAAAGAGTACTCTTTCCTATCCCGGAAATCTAGCAACTTTCATTTCAATAACCAACTTCGTTCGATGACGCAGTTATAGTAAAAGGAAAAGTAACGTCATTATTATCTCTGCCTTGGACATTCCATTACACTTGCTGCTTCACGTATTGATTGTACAAATTGAAACATATTATTGCCACTGCTTCCTCATTGTAACACAACAATGTCTGCATCCTTACTCAAACACTGCTGAACTGTGACAGCCTGTCTCTACCAGAGCTTAACGCTGTCTGCTCCACTGCGCCCTCCCGCAGCTCAGACTTCTGCGATACAGATACCAAAATTATACGTGACACCTATCAAACTATCCCGAGAAATCCTATTTACAGCGTTTCAAGAACTGGTTTCAAGTGATGACTCCAGGAATATATTACGACCGCCTGCGTGCCCCTCCCACAGAGATGGTGAAGACAAGATTAGAGTACCTAAAGCACGCACAGATGCATTTAAACAGTCACTATGCAAGTGCTCCTTCCGCAGATAGAGTGGGAAGTATCCCTAATAACTAGTACGGTGGGACGTATCCTCTGCCATGCACCTCAGGGTGTTTGCTGAGTATAGATGTACTTGTGCTCGTACCTTCGTCATTACAACCATGTTCGATAATTGTATCCGTCTTGAAATGTAAAAATATAAATTTTATCGAATGTACAAGTGTTTCATTTTCGATGTTCCACCCGCAAAGGCAGCAGGTAGTGTCTTTTGAGGCGGCCTAATAGCACTTTTGCCTTGTAAAAATATGCTCTCTAGCAGTGTTTGCTTACGTCCACTACATACAGCGTACTGATGCTATTTGCTTGTGCTCCTGTGTTGCAGTTCGCGAAGAGAACGAGGAGTACTTGAGCGCCATAGGCAGAGACGACTCAGGGCTGTCCAGCACGGGCCAAAACGCCACGTCTGGCCCCCAGCCGTTGCTGTTGGACAACCCGTGAGGTGAGTCACAGCAGTTGATACCGATATCTTTATTTATTCGTTCGCCATTTAGAAAGGCATTCATGACGCACTGTACTAACTAAAATATTCTGTGAAATCTGTACTGAGATACAATATTCTTTATATATAATACTGCACAAAATCACAAATATTCTTGAGACAGGGGAGTCTATGTATGTCCTTCAGGAGACCATCGCAGCCATACCTTTCACACAAAACTCACACTCAGGACTGTCGCACAGGCCCAATTTGTTTTTCAGTTGCTTATACGTTACCAGCACACGTCGTGACACG
The DNA here is from genome assembly GCF_023864345.2 of Schistocerca serialis cubense. Lineage (NCBI taxonomy): Eukaryota > Metazoa > Arthropoda > Insecta > Orthoptera > Acrididae > Schistocerca > Schistocerca serialis. The sequence goes on from NC_064640.1 coordinate 820,126,576, forward strand.
GTCAAAGTTGACCACAATTTCCTTTCCTCAGGAGGTTGACTTCACCACCAAGTATTTGTTCGTATGTCCACTTACAGCCCATAGAGTCGAAGCATTGCAGTTCTTCGTCGATCTTCCAAAGGTGAGGGAGTTTGTTTGTGGATGCTAGGTCGGTGTATAAGGAGGTGTGGGTTGTGGCTGAATGTGATCACGTAATTTCATGAGGTCTATGTTTCTAGAACGGGGAGCCAGGCCAGAGGGGGTGGTCCTGAGCGTTCCTGAGTCTATCATACATTTGCACATCTCGACCACATTTGCGAACATTGAAACTATCTTGCCTTAAGAACTCAGGTTAAGGAAATTGGATCAGTGGTTCCACTGACTGCTGGTGTTTAGTCTGAGTTCGTCATAACCTTCTACAAGAGCGCCCTCTCGTCTGTGGCTGAAACACAAGCTTTCTTCTTCTTCTTTGGTCGGATTTTGAAATGTTGTTTCTCTCTTCCTTGTGACATTAGTCTCTTCCCTTTGTTCCACTCAGTCATCCCATCTCTCATGTCCCTGTTCTTTACTCCTCTTCCTATGTCCACTCTGTTTGCTTACTGAGTACCTAACAAGCTATGAAATGGTTTTTTTACCCTTGTTTAATGGTAAGCTAATTCAAATTCAAAAATCTCAAATACAAAAATTCAGAACGACTGAAAAAGGTCCTGTTGGTTTGTGGTTAGTAACGAACAAAAAGAATGCTATTTTTAACTTCCACGAAGAGGATAAACAGAGAATAAATGAAAAAAAAAACCTTATTCAACTTTGATGACTTCTACGACAATTTGCTCGCTTACGAAAGTTCGCCTCTGATAACTTCAATGAATTTATTGCATTACTTCTATTTTTTATGTAGAATGACGTAACTACAGTTGAATAAAACATAGATTTCAAAATATGTTATTCGGGTTGGTTGGAAATTGGACTCCAGGGGCATCATTCAATGTGAGAAATCTCTCAAAACCTCCATCAAGTTGGCTGATGGAACCGACTATTACTGAAACCAAAGCATCCCTCGTCCCATTATGGTGCAATCACACCAACTGGGTGGTAGAACTCGCAGCTCTGTATTGCGTCCGATAAAGTTTGAAAAGATTCCAAACCCTGGAGAGGACGTCTTTTAGATTTCACAATTTTTCCTCTCTTCTGCAGCAGAAATGTCTATTTAGCCCCCAAGATTAAGCATAAATGTACACACCTGCAATATAGCAAGGGTGTGTTCCGCCCAGAGCACAGTAGTAGGTCCGCTATGTGAAGATGAATGTATTATCCAGCAAGCCATCATGGGTCTTCTTCGTTCACAGGAAAACGGGAGGATACTATAGTGATTTCGTTGTGCAGGAAAAAAAAGTGGTTCAAATGGCTCATAGCTCTATGGGACTTGAGCTCAAATGTTATCAGTCCCCCTAAACTTGGAACTACTTAAACCTAACTAACCTACGAACATCACACACATCCATACCCGAGGTAGGATTCAAACCTGCGACCGTAGCAGCCACGTGGTTCCGGACTGAAGCGCCTAGAACCTCTCTGCCACCGCGGCTGGCTCGTTGCGCAGCAGGGAGTGAAGGCATCCTCACGAGGATGTGGGTTTGGCGACAGGCACTTACACTGCTGCCATGATCACGTCGTTCTGGGAATTGGTCTTGGAATCGCGGCACCAGTTAATCAGCAGTTAGTTAAGAGCTGTATCAGGAAGTGACAGGCAAGGACTGAGGACATGTTTCACTTAAGAATAGCGCTGAGATCGCCACTGTTCGGATGTAGACGAAGAACTCTGCATAACTTGCTAAATACCACCTTCCCAGATTTTGGGAAACTCATTCACTAGTAGCAAATACAATGTCACACACACACACACACACACACACACACACACACACACACACACACACACACACACACATACATACGAAACCTAATGGATTGAGAGGATATGTGGTTGTATTTCTGTGGTGACAATATGGAGTCAAATTTATAAAAAATTTGCCATTATGAGCTCTCTTATCAGTATGCCTTCCTCTGTCCTCGATGCACGATCTGACTCCACTAGAAAAGGTGTCACCATCGTGTTTTATCATCCCCTGATGCAAGCTGGGTAGCAATTATTGTAGTTGGTACTCGATATTCTGTGTACTGGCACTGGGACGATCTTGACGTCCGACTCACGAGGTGATCATTCAAAAAGGTCTGTCACCTCTGCTGTGGTTAGTATTTTTGTTAACCATTTGTAACTTTCGGTGAAGCGTCGTGAATGGCGAATTTCGAGTAAACCCTACACACTTCTCATTTTGCCAAAACGCGGCGGAGTTTGCCCAGTGTCACCTCACTAAATGTAGAGGCAGTTGCGACAGGATTGCCAAACAATTAAGTGGGGAACTCAGGAAAATATGGTCAGTAGCCCATGGAAAAGCACATCCACGGTACAAAAAGAAATGAGTAGTGACTTCAGGGACGTTGTTTCAAAATCCATGGCATTTTTCCTTTCACCAGTTATCGATACACCCTTAAAAATTACGTTATTTCATCGAAAAAGTCTGTAGTCAGTTGGATAACAGGGTAGGCAATGAAGTTTTGCATAACAACCATACAGTAAAATACTTTCCCCATTACATGCTATCATTTGCCGATATCTCAAAAATATATGAGAAATCTTGTGTATATTTCACTGTGTCCGCCTCGCGAGAGATCGTAAATGCGCGCGATCGTCAGATCAATTTTGTCGAGACCTCAAACCAAGTATAAAGAAAAATTCAATATGTCAGCCAAATTTCATAAACAGTAACATCTTGTGTAATATCCACCAGACGCTAAATCATACCGACCCCAATTTTTCACTGCATGCTTTTTCGAATTTCGCGTGGTGTCTTCCTTGCAAGCAAATATTACAATAACTCTGGCCATTAATAAAATGATTGGCATGTCATCGTGAAGCTGACATATAAAGCTATAAAACGAACAAAATTTTTGTACCGAATTGTTTCTGTAAAATCGTTTGAGAGAAATCTCAGGACGTGCGCCTCAATGCTGTAATCGAAGACCGGCGGACACGGTCGGCCTCCTCTTCTGAACAAACGAACGAACAAACTCGCCCAGAGCTTTGGACGAAAACTGGTCAGTGCGCACCGGCAACCGCATCCTGTGACACTCGGACCTGAGCGACAGGCGTCGTGTCGTAGACTATCGTCTGCGTATGGATGCTTAGAAAATGCAAACTCTGAGATGTGTGTTCTCAGATGAGACAACCTTCCATGAATCAGGAATGATGTGGAACACTTTGTGCAGCAATTCTCAGAAATGTCAGTGCGTGATTATATTCAAATATTTATTTATAATAGTAAATATTCGAATAGAGTAAACACCAAATAAAGCATTAATATTTTCATAATTTAAATAAAAGTAAAAATGTCATTTTCGGCGGTACAGCACCCCTTAAATGTGCCATGAGGCTCATTGCAATAATAGGAATTTCTTGTGGCAAAACATATTGAGAAAGCAATACAGGGTTGCCACGACTTCTGGAAAAAATCTCGTTTTTGTCTGAGTAGCATGAAATTGTTCGTTCAGTGAGATGCCATGCTTCGTTGCCGTGTACGTCCGGCGCATCCCTGCCTCTGCCCTTCCCGCAGCTTGCAGTCACTGCTAGCGCAGCAGCGGCCGATGAGAGGAGTCGTCTGTCTGGATGTGATTCTCAGAGCTTGTTGACAGCAGTCGTGTGTGCATGAGTTATGTCTACACTTTCGTTTTCTGACAAAGGCTGTGGCCAAAAATTTAGTTATAGATTGTGATCGTCTTTTCTATGTGCATGAGCGATCATCCTTATGGTGAGTTGCTGACTACTTTCAGAGTATTTGCTCAAGTTATCTGTTGCGTGGGTGATCACCGCGGTCTCATTTCATCGACGTGGTGTCTGTGACACGTGAATGGACTTCCGTGACGGGCCAAAACTGCAGGCCATCTCTAATGGATCGGGCCTGCCAATCCAAAGCCAATAGTTTCCCACTAATGTGCGGGCTCTGTCCTCTGACTTGGTCTGTGTGTGTGGCGTACTACCATGGACCTAGGACTGTGGTGCACCTCCTCGGCCACAGGCGATGTATTTCGGGAATCGTGACTGTCTCAACGCAGGTACATTGTACAGTGCGGCGTTTGATACAAATTTTATTTATTCTAGTATATTTTGGCACTTCGAAAGTACACTACTGGCCATTAAAATTGCTAAACCAAGAAGAAATGCAGATGATAAACGGGTATTCATTGGACAAATATATTATACTAGAACTGACATGTCATTACATTTTCACGCAATTTGGCTGCATAGATCTTGAGAAATCAGTACCCAGAACAACCACCTCTGGCCGTAATAACGGCCTTGATACGCCTGGGCATTGAGTCAAACAGAGCTTGGATGGCGTGTGCAGGTACAGCTGCCCATGCAGCTTCAACACGATACCGCAGTTCATCAAGAGTAGTGACTGGCGTATTGTGACGGGCCAGTTGCTCGGCCACCATTGACCAGACGTTTTCAGTTGGTGAGAGATCTGGAGAATTTGCTAGCCAGGGCAGCAGTCCAACATTTTCTGTATCCAGAAAGGCCTGTAACATGCGGTCGTGCATTATCCTGCTGAAATGTAGGTTCGCAAGGATCGAATGAAGGGTAGAGACACGGGTCGTAACATATCTGAAATGTAACGTCTACTGTTCAAAGTGCCGTCAATGCGAACAAGAGGTGACCGAGATGTGTAACCAATGGCACCCCATACCATCACGCCGGGTGATACACCAGTATGGCGATGACGAATACACGCTTTCGTGATGCTGTAAACAGAACCTGCATTCATCCAAAAAAAAATGACGTTTTGCTATTCGTGCACCCAGGTTGGTCGGTGAGTACACCATCGCAGGCGCTACTGCCTGTGGTGCAGCGTCAAGGGTAACCGCAGCCATGGTCTCCGAGCTGATAGTGCATGCTGCTGCAAACGTCGTCGAACTGTTCGTCAAGATGGTTGTTGTCTTGCAAACGTCCCCATCTGTTGAGTCAGGGATCGAGACGTGGCTGCACGATCCGTTACAGCCATGCGGATAAGATCCCTGTCATCTCGACTGCTAGTGATATGAGGCCGTTGGGATGTAGCACGGCGTTCCGTATTATCCTCCTGAACCCACCGTTCCATATTCTGCTAACAGTCATTGGATCTCGACCAACGCGAGCAGCAATGTCGCGATACTATAAACCGCAACCGCCATCGCTATAAGCTATAATCCGGCCTTTATCAAAGTCGGAAACGTGATGGTACGCATTTCTCCTCGTTACACGAGGGATCACAACAACGTTTCACCAGGCAACGCCGGTCAACTGGTGTTCGTGTATGAGAAATCGGTTGGAAACTTCCCCCATGTCAGCACGTTGTAGGTGTCGCCACCGGCGCCAACCTTTGAAAAGCTAATCATATGCATATCACAGCATCTTCTTCTTGTCGGTCAAATTTCGCATCTGTAGCACGTCATCTTCGTGGTGTAGCAGTTTTAATGGCCAGTAGTGTAGTTTATATATTTGAAAGTATGGACGATAAGAAAAAAAAATTGTGACAATCGCTGGCAGTTTGTAAACTATGAAAGGAAAAAATCACATAGACATAACGCAGTGGGTAATAACAGACAATTACGAACATAGTAGAAGCAACATTTTATTTGCTGTCACCTACAGTGTTGGTTGACACATCTCTTCCCCACCTTGTACATTTCTTTCAAGAGGCCTACTTTTTTCTGAGGTTATTTTAAATACCTTCACTGCTTTCAGGAATGTGTCTCGCAGCTCCAAGAAAATGCATATTTTTGTCACCAAATGTGTTTCGCTTTATGAAAATAAAATCAGTGATGTTAATGAAATATATCTACCATTGGGTTTCCTTTCTCCTTCTAAAAGCAGTTCATTACACTACATTTTGATGTTAGTACTTAAGATTTTTGTTCACACGTTCAGAAATACAGAGGTCATTACAGTTTTTTTTTTTTTTTTTTTTTTTTTTTTTTTTTTTACAACTTAGGTCTGCACTTAGACTTGATACCTCAAAACTTGTCAGGGAAAAATGCAAAAACTTGTCTGGAAAAAAGGGAATTTCACTTGGGGGAAAGTTGTGGCAACCTTGTAATTAGTTTCAATTTTCAGTCTCATTGCAGCATTGTTATTAAGATAAGGTATAAGAATGTAATGGGTTTGAATCATTGCATGTCAGTCATCCATGAACTGCAAAAAATCTTACGCGCCATTCACACACATTTTCGAAAGGGAAAAAAGGTACATAGCATAACACACAAAAAAACGAAAAAATGGACTCGCTCAGTGAGGATGTTGTACAAACTTAATTATGTATGTAGACAGTTCATACGTTCCGGGAATAGAGAATCTCGATTATTTTCACATGTTGTCGACATTGGTCCTGGCAAGATACCGATCCCAGGGATTAAGAGATTTTCGAGAATGTTTTCATTTTAATAGTATAAATGTGATAGTCATGCAGGAAGCAGGTGACCAGTATTATTATTTTTATTTTAATAATGAACAGCCTCAGTTGCACCGCTTACCTAGACTTTACGCAGGTTTCAGACGGGATAACCCAACCTTCTGCAGAATAACAGTGTCTACTGTTTGTCCATAGTGGAGTTCCAGTACAGCACTCGTGGCTGCCGCATCGCGTGGGGCCGAGGCAGTGCCAGGTACCGTAAGTTTTACAGTCTGACGATAATTTATGAATTTGTAGTTTTAACTTGACGATGCCCACTATGGACAAACAGTAGATAATGTTATTCTGAAGAAGGATGGGTTATCCCGACTGAAACATAGGTAAATTCTAGATAAACGGTGCAACTGAGGCTGTTCATTATTAAAATTAATATTTATACAGTTGTTGACAGGGCCGCGAAATGTTGAAGATATTTAATTATTATTACTAAAGTAATTAGTAGTTCTGAACTGAGGCTGACTGCGTATTTTTGCTTCACGTGCAACTTCGAACCTCTTATGCACATGCAGTAATCGCATCTGGATATCTGGTGACGGCTAAATTCCCAAACGCAATACAGCCATTCCTTGCGCAATATTTGACGTTTAGTATTGCGACCCAGCCAACATGAACGCATAACTACTGACGTTGTAATTTCAAGTTCGATGTTCGATAACAATTTTCGTTTGATGTAATTACAAATTATCAGTTTTCGGACTTTCCCTTTACGTGTACCATAAAACCTTGC